>NC_057813.1:243218128-243389388 GCF_018294505.1 Triticum aestivum
TCCACTCGGATGACGGTTCACCACTCGACCGTACGACTCACTCGGATATACGAAGACCAGCAGGCAGCAAGGCAGTCGGCATCTTTCTAATAGTGAGGGCTTAATGGTGGGCTGGCATTATGGCATTCATACCCCACTTTGTAACGTAGGAGGTGAGGGGGTGGCGCACTCTATATAAGCCACCCCGACCACTAGACTAAGGGGGGCTCTTCTTCCACCTCTCTCTCTTTTCACCATTAGTCTCAGGACTTAGCTCAGGCATGGGGATCCGTTCCTCTCTCTCACACACATTGTAATCTCCGGATATATACTCAGATAAAACAAAGCCTCTCCGGAGCACGAGACGTAGGGTTGTTATCTCCACCGCGAGAGGCCCGAACTCGCTAAAACCACCGTGTCACCCATATGCATCTCGATAGATCATGCTCCGTTATACTACCCCTATTCTACTGTCAGACTTAGAACCACGACAGCGCACTTCCCGAAAAGCGCTACTGCTACTTCTGACTTAACCGCGCGGTTCGTTCTTCCCCAAGGCCACTTCCCCCAAATCCCAACTCCTCCGCTGTCGCCGCCATCACCCGTTGGCCGCCATGCGCTCTCCCGTCGCTCTTCGCACACCCTCGACGCCGCCCCCGACCCCGGATTTGACGCCGCCCCCGACCCCGACCTCGACGCCGCCCTCCGCCACGCGCCCGAGCCCCGACCCCGACCTCGACGCCGCCTGCCCCTCCATCGCCGCAGGCACCCGAGGTGAGCACGCCTGCTCCTCCCCTTCCCCTACCTCTGCCTAGGGTTCTTCGAATTTTAATTGCATCAAATTAGTTAGGGTTCATCTATTGCATCAAATTTTGGATTATCCGCTACCACTTTCCACCCATAGGTTCATCAAATTAGATGGTAATTAGGGCAGTAGTTCCTAGGTACTAATTAGTTAGTAAGAACTAGGTACTAATTAGGTACTAGTTTATTTTTATTTATAGTAAGTTTATTTTTAGTAAGAACTAGTTGAATTAATAGAACTAGTTGAAGATGTCACATTTGTTGTTATTTTTTTAGTTAAAGCAATTTTTCCCGCATCGACGTCGACGATGCCTATCCCGCATCCTCGTCGTCGACTCGGCGGAGGACACCTGCTTGACCAGATGGGTCGTGTCCGGGACTGGGTTCCGCCGGGCTGGTACTGGGAGGCGCTACCTACCGGAGGCACATCTTGGTGAGAAGTCACCCCGTCGTTGACCCGAACCTTCTTTGGTAGCGGTCGCATGGGCCAGTGATGGTCGAGGAGCTTGAGGACCCCGCGGAGGTGGTATGTCACCGTGTAAGCGAGGAGGACGCGCACGTCCGTCGCTACTTGGTTGCGCTGGAGCACAGGTTCTCCAATACCTGGCAGGTTCTCCAGGAATCTCACTGGAGCTATGATCCTGTCATGGTTCCTTCTCTTTGGGTGTCCACCGCCCGCGCCGATACCCGTCGTTCGCTAGGGTTTTAGTTGTATTAGTGATGTTATATGTATGATACTATTCGGGATGTATTAGTGATAATATTCAATGATGTACGGACACAATAGATGATTTACTTTTGCTTATTGAATGCATGCTAATTTGAATACTTATTTATTTTACGATTTGGTTTTGCTTATTGAATGCTCATGTCAATATGAGTCCTATAAGATATTTTGAAATTTATATCTTGTGTTGCTCAAATAGGATATGTGCTTGCCCAAGTGACGAGTCATGTTTGCAGGTTACACCTCCAAGTGGCCTATGTTTTGCCGGAGTGTTGATTCATTTCCGTTCTAGCAAATTTCAGGCGCTCAATATGTCCTATTTTAGCAAAGGTCATGCCAGATTTTTCCGTGAATATTGGCATGACTTGTGCCAGAATATGTAGGAAATATCGAGTGCCCCGGATTTGTGTGTTGAGTATCCTGGTAGTTGTCTTCGATCGATTTTCAATTAATGTTTCAACTATGAATATAGGAAATATCTTACGACGAAAAGGATTTCGGTATTTGCAAATACTTCGAAGACGAGCGGCCTGTGCGACAGAATCTTCCTAGATGATGATAGGCGCTTCAACATCAAGCTGGACGAGAACTTCGAAGTGGATACAGTAAGTCACAACGACAAGTCTTTTGTCGTAATTAAGCATGACATCTGCTTCATTTGCTTCAACTTATAATTTATTTATTTTTACTATTCTACTAGTGTATCCCCTGCCATGCAAGAGTTTTTGTCTTGGATAAGATAGGTTTCAGTCCTATGAAAACTACTATGGAGGTAAAGAGAGATTTACTTGAAGACCGAGCATGGTTATACTTCCCACGCAAAATTATACAACGCAGACACCTACACCTATTTTGAATGCAAAACTTGGCAAGCACTATTCAAGACTTATCCATTTGAGCGTGATATGGTTATCACCTTTGATATTCATCCGGAAGATGATATTGAAGATAATATCGACATCTGGGTCGATGTGCAGACGCCTCCAGTTATACCATTATGTGAGTTTCTCAACCATATTTATGTCTTTGCAAACTCCTATCATCATCAATGGAAATAAGCTGTCAATAGAAATTAGTTTTCAACTATTTTTGACAACTAATTTCTATTGACAGCTTATTTCCATTCAAGCAAACATGTCCAGCACTTGGTAGACAGGACCTACTACTGTCCCGGGGCTGAACTAAACTGCGAGGAGATAAGTTATTATGTTTCATGGCTTGAGGATCTTCATACTGTCAAGACAAATTATTTTTCTGGACTTAAAAATCTTAGTACTCAAAACATGCGACCAATAGTGTTCGTACTGAACTACGGTCACATCTATTTAGGAAATATGGCAAGATTTTTACTATTTGTCCTCAGTGCATCTTTTGCATACATTATTTTTTAAGCTAAACTTCATTGCTAAGTATGTTACTATATGATGTTCTTCAACAGGGACTCCCGATGAATGTTGTGCCTCATTGGATCGAGACTAAAGGTCGCATGAGAATGGTTAGCTTACGGCCAAGACATCCTACAATGCACTTTAGTGCATTCTGGATTTCTAAAAGCGAGGAATGCTTAATAGTAAAATACTGGAGCAAAATTGTGAACGGTCGCAAAGAAGTACTAGGGGGCAGCAATCAGAAGCGCAGCCCGCGATTAGGAGACAGGTTCATCTGCATGCTCCAACATGATGAAGTAGGAGTGCTACACATGTTTTATGCTATCTTACCTGAGAGAGAGCAGCAGGAGTGGTTAGCTAGCTAGAAATGAGTTTGAAGATGATGATGTGCTACACTATGACTATGATGATTAAATAGCTAGTGTTGGTGGTAATGACTATGATGATTATTATTAGCTAGTGTTGGTGGTGATTATATAGCTACCGCAACTAGTGTTGGTGGTGATTAGCTAGCTAGAATGAGTTTGAAGATGATGATATGCTACACTATGACTATGATGATTAAATAGCTACTGTTGGTGGTAATGACTATGATGCTGATTAAATAGCTTGTGCTGGCAGATTAGATTCAAGTGGAGGCAACATGTGGTGCACATCGAAAGTATTACTAGTACAAACTAGATCAAGTTTGGATTAGTAGTATACTTTTGACATGCACCACATGTTGCCTCCACTTGAACCTAATCCACCTTCATTTGACACACTGTTATGGACATAATGATATAAGCCTCATAATTGGTATTGTACCAAAATTTGTACAACGGCGTATAAATACACTAAAAATGAAAAAAAGAATACTAGTAGCGATGGATAGTAAACACGCTGCTACTAGCTAGATTAGCAGTAGCGCGGGAGTGAACACACGCTGCGGCTATATGTCTTAGCAATAGCGCGTCTCGCACATGCTACTGCTAAGTAATAGCTGTAGCGCCTTACTAGTAGCGCAGTGTCCCACGCTACTAGTGGGCATTAAACCCGCGCTACTACTAGGGTTTTCCCTAGTAGTGCTTGTACTGTTCAAAAAGGGCATATCAAGTATAACAAAGTATGTTAAGATAGTAACATTTGCAACTACAACGGGGCACATCCTCACCAGACACTGATAGGTATGGCAGTTGATTTGTCAGCCATTTACAATGATATTTCAGTGGGTGTGAGTTTACTCAAATCAAGTCTTTTATATAAAGAGAAATACATAACACTAACACCGGCTCCTAAATCACATAAAGCAGTTTTGACATAACTTCTTTAATTGTAGCATGGCATAATTGGTATTCCTGGATCTTCTAGTTTCTTAGGTACTCCATCCTTAAAAGAGTAGTTTGCAAGCATGTTTGGGATTTCAGCTTCAGGTATTTTTCTTTTATTAATGACAATATATTTCATATATTTAGCATAAGGGGCCATCTTTAAAATATCAGTCAAACGAGTACGTAAAAAGAGTAGCCTAAGCATTTCAGCAAAGCGTTCAAATTCTTCCTCATCCTTTTTCTTAGATGGTTTATGTAACACCCTGAGAATCATGCTACAATAATCTTCCCCTAATGGTGATCATGTCATCATGATTAGTATGAAAATTACCACTTGTCCAAAATCAAAGTCAAATTCAAATTTAAATTGCAAGTGAAATTATTATTTCTTCAAACTGTAAACTAAAATGTTCACATTACTCTATAAATTCCCCTGATCTTTGTCATGTTGAAACCAACTTAATTTGACTCACAAATAAATTCCTAGGAATTTATTAAGTGGTCCAAAGGCATTTAATTTGGCCTTTTCAAAATAAACAAAAATTTCAACCTTTGCAAATGCCCCAAAACTTTTTGTGCAGCCCTAGAATATTGCATAGCATTTTTGTGCTATGTTTGAGCTCCAAAAAAAGTAATTGTTGTCTAAACTAAATAGGAAACAGTAGCAGTTTTATTACAAAAAGAGAGAGGAGAAATGACCCTATGCCAAAAAAGAGAGGAGTAATTGCTATCTAAAATGCCTTTTGAGGAGTATCTGTTAAACATTGTGTGTCACGGTATGTGTATAAACCGTGTTAGCTAGGTCATGGCGTGTGTTGTACCAGTTAGCTTAGGTTAGGTTGTTGTGATCTGATCCTAGTAGTTAGCTTGGAGATCAATCCACACCTAACCTAATCCTAACCTCCCTGTAATCTTGCCGTCGGCCTCTGACCTTTATTAACACGTAGCGCGCCCCTGCAAGAGCATGTGCTTCCAGCCGTCGGCCTCGTTTACACCTAACCTAGGTCATGTCTTCTTCCTCCTCCACTCCCGCCATGGCCATGCCTTCCCTCGCCTCCCTTGGCCACACCATTATGGAGAAGCTCACCCGTGATAACTTCCTGGTGTGGAAGGTGCAAGTCCTTCCGCACATCAGGGCTGCGGCGATGATGGGTTACCTCGACGGCTCGATCAAGGAACCTGCTGCTATCATCGTCACCGAGAAGGAGAACACCGGTAAGAAGGAGATCACCGAGACGCCGAACCCAGAGCACGCGATCTGGGTCACCCAAGATCAACAGGTGCTCACTTTTTTGCTTGCCTCATTGTCTCACGAGGTTCTGATGCAGGTCTCCAAGCACACCGCCGCCATGGGCGTCTGGCAAGCCCTGGCCGAGAGCTTCTCCGCACAATCCAGGGCGCGCCAGATCCAGCTCTGATCGGCAATCGAAAACGCTCGCAAGGGCGACCTCTCTGCTTCCACCTACTTCACCAAGATGACAGGGCTAGCAGATGAGCTCGCTGCTACAGGAAAGCCCCTTGATGAAGATGATGTCATGTCACACATCTTGGAGGGGCTCATGCACGAGCCCGACTACAACGGGTTCGTCACCGCCATCTCCACGCGTGCTGTCACCGATCAACCGATCGGCCTCAGCGAACTCTTCTCGATGCTGCTCTCTGCGGAGTCCCGGATCGCCGCTCAGCATGCCGCCTACACCGCTCATCACTCTGTCAACCTCGCTGCCAAAGGCGGGCGTGGCGGCTACGGCGGTGGACATGGCGGTCAGGGTGGTGGACGCATCGGCTACAACGGCAGCAACTACCCCGACAACTCGGGCAATGGTAGTGGCGGTGGTGTGTCGCGCCAACAGGATGGTGACAGCGGTGACCGCGAGCGCTGCCAAATCAGCAACGGGGAAGGCCACGGTGCGTGGCGCTGCAGGAAACGGTTCGATAAGAGCTACAACAACAACAACAACGTGCGCAACCCCGCAGGCAACGGCGGTGGTGGGCGCGGCGGAGGCGGCGGTAATGGTGGCAACCCTCGCTCCGCCAACTCTGCTCACTCCTACTGCATGAATACCAACTGGTATCTCGACACCGGCGCCACTGATCACGTTACCAGCGAGTTGGAGAAGCTAGCCTTCCGTGATCGCTACACCGGCACCGACCAAATCCATAGGGCGAGTGGGCAAGGTATGGACATAGCACATATTGGTCACTCAGTACTATCTACTCCCTCTGGGTCCTTACACTTAAACAACATTCTTCATGCTCCTAGTGCCGACCAGAGTCTCCTTTCTGCCTATAACCTTATGCGAGATAATGATGTGTTTATTGAACTTCATCCTAAATTCTTTCTTGTCAAGGATCAGGCTACCTGGAGAACAATCCTTCAAAACAAGAGTAGATGGGGCTTGTTCCCCGTGATCGGAAGGCAAAGTGCCCCTCAACGCCAAGTTCTTGCTGCCATCAAGCCATCCACATCTCGGTGGAAGAAGCGCCTAGGGCACCCTGCTTTTCTGATAGTTCAAAAGATTCTTCGCGACTTCAACCTTCCCATTTCAAATAAACAAGACCACCTCCTAGTGTGTGATGCATGTCAGATGGCCAAGAACCATCAGTTACCTTATCCCGTTCAACTAGTGAATCCACAGCTCCTTTAGAGCTTATTTTTTCAGATGTTTGGGGTCCTAGACCCATCTCTGTAGGAAGATAGAAATACTATGTCAGTTTTATTGATAATTTTAGCAAGTTTAGCTGGATATATTTGCTCAAAAATAAATCTGGTGTTTTCGAGAAATTTCGTCTTTTCCAAGCTCACGTTGAACGTCTCTTTGATTGTAAGATCATTGCCATACAAACCGATTGGGGTGGGGAGTAACAACGGTTGAACTCTTTTTTTAACGCATTGGCATCACACACCATGTTTCTTGCCCACATGCTCATCAACAAAACGTCTCTGCAGAGTGAAAACATAGACACATCGTGGAAGCTGGCGCCCTTTCTTTACTTGCTCATGCATTCATGCCACTCAAGTTTTGGGACGAAGCGTTCCTCACTGCGGTCTATCTTATAAATCGTATTCCCAGTAGAGTTATCAAGAACCAAACTCCTTTAGAATGACTCTTTGGCACTAAGCCCAACTACTCCTTTCTCTGCATCTTTGGGTGTGCCGTCTGGCCAAACTTGCGCCCTTTCAACAAGCATAAGCTTGAGTTTAGGTCCAAGCAATGCGCCTTCCTAGGGTACAGTACCCTTCATAAGGGCTACAAGTGTCTTGATATCTCCTCTGGTCGTGTTTATGTTTCCCGTGATGTTATTTTTGATGAGCAAGTTTTTCCCTTCGCAAGCCTCCACTCCAATGTCGGTGCTCAACTTCGCAAAGAATTGCTCCTTCTCCCCTCTCACCTTTTGCCATCTTCTAACTTTGCTCAAGGAGGAGCTGATTTTGCTGCTGACAATATGTCTTTGTCCAATGCTAATGACCCAGCTGAGAGTGTGCAGGAAACAGGACAGCCAAACATTGAAGATTTTGGTGAAAATTCTTATGATTTTATGCAGCACACTGAGAACTCTCATGCAGCCACAGAAGATCCACAGGTGGCCTCGGGATCGGCGGCTGCAGCTGCGCCAGGCGAATCAGCCGCGGGATCCGCGTCTGCAGCAGCGCCAGGCGAATCCTCGCCGAAATCCGCGCCAACAGGCGGGTGGCCAGGTGGGTGCCCTGACTCGCTGTCTCCTGGTGGGCCAACCGGGCGCGCCCCCGCGGTGTCCCCGGCATGGGAGGACGTGCGGTCCCCTGGCGGGCAGGCCGGGCGCAACCCACATGGCCTCCATGAGGCGGGGCGCGCGGACTCTGGCGCGGCGTGGTCCCCCTCTCTCCCCGTGGCCACTTCGGAACTGCCAAGTGGCAGTTCGTCACCGGCTGCCACACCAGATCCCCCTGGGTCGCTGCAGGAGGGGGATTCAGGATCTTCTGTGTCTTCTGCGTCCGACTCCGTTGTCTCCTCTACGCAAAATCGCCTACAAATACAGCAAGCTCGACCAGCTCCACCTCCTCCTGCCCGATCACATACTAGGTCACAAAGTGGTATTGCTAAACCCAAGGTATATAAAGATGGTTGTGTTCGTTGGGGCTCTTTTTGTGCCACAGGTGAACCGAAGAATTTGCATGATGCTCTCGGTGATCCCAAGTGGAAGCAGGCCATGGACGAAGAATTTTCAGCACTCGTAGCAAACAAGACATGGCGCCTGGTTCCACCGGTCAGAGGGAGGAACGTGATTGACTGCAAATGGGTGTACAAGGTAAAACGCAAATCTGATGGCACGATTGACAGGTACAAGGCACGCCTTGTGGCCAAAGGCTTTAAGCAAAGGTACGGAATTGATTACGGGGATACCTTTAGCCCTGTGGTAAAAGCTGCTACTATCAGATTGATTCTTTTAGTTGCAATATCTAGAAATTGGTGCATGCGACAACTAGATGTAAAGAACACGTTTTTGCATGGTGTTCTGAAAGAAGAGGTGTTTATGAGGCAGCCTCCTGGGTATGAAAGTTCAGCTTTGCCACGACATGTCTGCAAGCTTGATAAAGCAATCTATGGTTTGAAACAAGCACCTCGACCTTGGTATTATCGTTTGTACTCCAAGTTGCAGTCTCTTGGTTTTTCTACTTCCAAGGGAGACACCTCATTATTCTTTTATCATCGGCATGGAGTCACTATTTTTATGCTTATTTACGTTGATGATATTATTGTCACCAGTTCCTCCTCTAGAGCAGTTGAAGCCCTTCTTAAGGATCTGCGCATGGATTTTGCGCTCAAGGATTTGGGCAACCTTCATTTTTTTCTTGGGATTGAGGTAAAGCATGTTGCTAGTGGAATTGTTTTGTCTTAAGAGAAATATGTACAAGATATCCTTGAGCGAGTGGGCATGAAAGGCTGCAAGCCTTCTCCAACGCCTCTGTCTACTTCAGAGAAATTGTCTCTTCATGATGGAGAGGTGTTTGGGGCCGAGGACTCCACGAGGTACAAGAGTGTTGTAGGAGCTCTGCAGTATTTGACTTTAACCAGGCCAGATATTTGTTTTTCAGTTAACAAAGTTTGTCGGTTCCTTCATGCTCCTACTAGTACTCATTGTACAACAGTAAAAAGAATTCTTTGGTATTTTCAGGCAACCAAGAGTCATGGTCTTAAACTTGCTAAGTCAGACTCTACACTTGTTAGTGCTTTTTCAGATGCAGACTGGGCAGGTTGTCCTGATGATCGAAGATCCACTAGAGGCTTTGCAGTGTTTTTTGGTGGTAATTTGATTTCTTGGAGTGCACGTAAGCAAGCTACTGTGTTTAGATCGAGTACTGAAGCTGAGTACAAGGCCTTAGCAAATGCCACTGCTGAGATTATTTGGGTACAGAATTTGTTAACAGAGTTGGGCATTTGTCACTCATCTGCAGCGTCACTTTGGTGTGACAATCTTAGTGCTACCTATCTCTCTGTCAATCCTGTTTTTTATGCTAGGACGAAGCACATTGAGATTGATTATCATTTCGTTCCTGAGAGGGTGGCTAACAAGCTCTTGAATATTCGGTTTTTCCTACGGGTGATCAAGTGGCGGATGGGTTTACTAAACCACTATCACTGCGGCAGCTGGAGGTTTTCAGACACAATCTCAACTTAGATAGTTGTGATTGAGGGGGAGTGTTAAACATTGTATGTCACGGTATATGTATAAACCGTGTTAGCTAGGGCGTGGCGTGTGTTGTAACTAGTTAGGTTAGGTTGTTGTGATCTGATCCTAGTAGTTAGCTTGGAGATCAATCCACACCTAACCTAATCCTAACCGCCGCCGGCCTCTGGCCTTTATTAACACGTAGCACGCCCTGCAAGAGCATGCGCTTCGAGCCTCGTTTACAGTATCGACATACTGATACTTTCATCTCATCACCCAAGAACTCGTCACCCAAAATCACACGATTTTTCCAATGTACTACCTCCGTTTGAGAACGTAAGATGTTTTTGTTGGCTAG
Organism: Triticum aestivum; assembly: GCF_018294505.1. Lineage (NCBI taxonomy): Eukaryota > Viridiplantae > Streptophyta > Magnoliopsida > Poales > Poaceae > Triticum > Triticum aestivum. Next base: position 243,228,347 of record NC_057813.1, read on the forward strand.
TTTAGCCTACAAAACCGTCTTATATTTTGAGACGAGGTAGTACTTCGTAAAATTGGGACACACGTATAAGATTTAGTACTTAAGACTTGCACTTGATAGCCAAATTTCGTTTTCAAATTCCCCAATGAACACTGATTAGCAGAACCGCGCCTTTCCCTTTGGCAACAAACTTTCACCCCGGGCATGCAAAACACAAGCAGGTATCCAATCCCCATTGTATATTTATTCAAGAACATCACTAATTAATGGTACAAAACAGCCAACTCCCAGCAGAGTGAGGTTACGGCGAGCAGAGCGGCGGCAACACCCAGCAAGGAGTACCCTGCGCCGGCGCCCCCTGCCGCGCCATTGCCGGAGGAGCTGCCGTACTGGGCATTGGCGCTCTCGAGATGGATGACCAGGCAGACGACGGCAAGAGGGGAGAGCGGTGGTCCATCTTGATGATCTCGCTTTGCTTCTGAAGCCTGCTCGGTCGTGCCTAGGGAGAGGTGTATATAGAGGTGCAGACACGATACGCTCTTGCACAAAGCAAACAGAGAGACAGAAATTTGACTAGTTCTCTGAGGCTGGAGCTGAACCAAAGCTGCTATGTTGGTTTTACATATTCGCCTGACAATTCCTGAGGAAGGCGTGTTTCTGGCTGCATCTCCAGTGACCGTGTCGAGATTTCGCCTATTTTCTGTGCGAGACCCAGGAGCTCATTGACAAGGTCAGTTGCAGCTGGAAACCACCATGTTGATAGCAACCATGACCAAATCAAGAGCTGGCAGACCAAATGAATCAAGGAATACATTCACAACTGTTTCCGATGCAGCTCTGCGCTTCGACTCAGCGATCCATCTGGTGTCGCATCGATCAAACACGCAATCATTGTGTGGTTGTTCCCAATTGTGGCTTTTGATCATGTTCGGTCCATCCCAAGTAGCTGCATCCTCAAACATGCCAGTGAAGTCGTCAGGTAGCGGTGTTATGGATTGCAGAGAACTCAGACCTGGAACAAACTAGACGGGAGAACACACGCACCACGTGAGGAGATGGAATATGGCCTAGGCCTCCCGGCTGCAGAGAGGGCAAAGATGCTGATTTTGAAGCCTGTGTCGCTCCAGCATATCCTCTGTCTGGCAGCGGTTGGCGAAGATCTTGCACTTCGCCGATGCCCAGCCTTCCAAGATTGGGCTATTCCTTCAAACAGTGTCTTCATAAGCAGATTTAGCGGAGTAAACAAGGGCTGAGAAATTACCAAATTTAGTAATCTTCGTCTCATTGGCGGACTGGGCATCGACGAGTAGAGTTATACACCAGAAAGGAATTAGCAACTTGTTACCGCACCTGCAAAGTTTAGCTCCAGGTAGCCTCGGCTTGGTACCACCAACCACTGATATATAAATACATATTGCCCGTGCTACTCACAGTTACAAAAATTAAATATAAAGCGGGGCGAAAGCCTTTTTCGGACATCCCGGTGCTCTGCTCGGGAGGAGTTTGGCATATTTCCATGGGGTTTGAAACAGAAACGCCCCTCTCAAGTTCTAAACAGGCAAGTTCAAAAAGAACTTCTAAACAGGCGCCGGTCAGTTGTGACCGGATATTTTCATTTTCTGTGCGCACGCTCAGGCTGAATGTGCTCCCCACATCTTCAGCTAGGAAAATCCACTCAGGTTCTAGGGCAGAACACTGAAACTACATCCACTCCCGCTCTAGCACACAACACTGAAACAACTTCCACAAATATACAATAAAAAAACACCCTTCGTCCCAAAACGTAAGACGTTTATTGACACTATCATAGTATCAGAAAACGTCTTACATTTCAGGACGGAGGGGGTAGAGTATACGTGCTCCCTCCACTTTTATCCGGGCTTGGGACCGGCTATCCGGGCTTGGGACCGGCATTGGCAGTGTTACGCACCCTCACCCCACCCCATACAATCGCTTCACACATAAATAGGCGACAAATCTTAAGAGACGATGACGAAACTGTAGATGGAGATGCAACAACTAATGAAGGACCTACCAAGATAGATCATTTTGCACACCATAACAAATAAGAAGAATATAACGCTATGAATACACATCACATCCGTTGACAAAACAATTAGCTGTTCCTTATCAAAACAAATCACGAAAAATAGAAGCTACCGTGAAGCAAAACTCAACTAATCAAATAGAAAGGACTGTATTACACGTGAACAGAAGCATAGCACATAAATAGCAAATTCTCATGCACTTCAGCTAATAACTACACCCCAGAATCATCATTTTGAACTTGTCAAATATAGCAATTATCATGGATAAGAAAGTTGCGGTTAATTAGCACAACTATTTCACTAAAGCCAACATAGGTCAGCGTACACAAATTAACACCTTGCATCATGACTGTACACGATCAGACTAGAAATTCAGTTATGTACCAAATATGAGACAATGCTAATTCACAGTACACTATCTAACATAAAAGAAGAAAGCCATACTCACATCAACAATGGATAAGAAGTTGCTATGAACATAAAATTAAAATGTGTAGCCAGGTTGTACAACAGACGCAGCGAAAAGAAACTTAGATGCAATAACGATGTACGATGCTGCTGATGAACCGACAATATAGGCACTAAAGTAGTCAAAATCAAAGACAGAAATATGGGCAGACCTGAATATATATGGGATACAAACAACCAGAATTCAAGATATCTTAAAGTTAATTATACTCGTGCTCATTTGCAGGGCAAGATGAGAGATTCTCATGAGCAACAGCAAGTAGAACTAGTAAAATCAATATATGGGTATGACTATTTGGGAAAAAGGAGGAAAATCACTATTTCTCCGAAATAGTTGGCTTAACTACAAAAAAGAAAAAGGAAAACTAGACACGTGCATAACTAGACACATACCGCCACCTAAAAAGGAAAACTAGATACATACCCCAACTCTCTAGAGAACATCACAAAAACTCACATAAAGCAATCAAGTTCTCCCAAGTATTTAAGAATCCGGGTATTGAAGTCATACCAAACAAAGCAAAACAAAACAGTATGTAACATTTCCAGTGATCTTGAATGAGAAGGCGAGAAGGCCTCGTTTGAAGAAAACGGATAAACAAAAATTAAACATATTCCAATCAAGAAAGATAACAATTACTTCAGGAACCTAAGATAGGAATTCTTCTAAGGCGTAAGCACTCCCAAACTTATCCTATTAATTGAACAATCAAGTATTCTTATTCAAAAAATCCTCAACTAACAGAAACAAACTCCCACGATTGTAAGGGAAAATTCAACCAGGCATAAAAGAAATTCTGACAGGTCATTATGCACACTAAACACAAATATGCGCCATGAAGGCTTACCCTAAAAAAAAAGAGCGCTACGATTCTCGTTAAAACAAAATCATACAAATAGAAGTTACACCATCATTTAAGAGGCAAGATCCAATAGTCCTGCACAATTTCCTATGCACATAAATAGCAAAAATGTGGATGCTAGAGATATAAACAAAGTGCACTAAAGCTAACAAATACACCCAAGTCCCAAACCACAGCCATATTCATCATTTGAACTTGAAATTATGGACAAAACAGCATTGCAGTTACATCAAAAGGCAGAACTATTATCAGGTACATTACTGTCCAATAAACCTAACATGAATGTTTTCTTCAACTAGTTGTTATTTTCAACAAATCAAAATGCCATTGAAGCTTTAGAAAGAGGCCGACTCAAGTAAGCCAGACACAAAGTCAACATGCAAAAATAACACCTCACAGAATGACAGCGTACACAATCACACCAGAAATTCAGCCATGCACAAACTTTAGGACAACACAGAGTAAGAAAAGTTAATGCACAGTGCACCGTCATAGAAAAAAAATGCCGTATTGAACACAACACTACAACAACATAACATTAATAAGCACGAGTCAAAATGCTTGACCTATTTGTACAACGTAGAAAGATATATATAGAAGAAAACGAAATGTACAAAAATCGCATTTCAAATATAGCATGGTACTAATTAACCTACCAGAGCTACAAAAAGAAGCAATAATGGTAATCAACTCTTACTTATTTGCAAAAATATAGGCATTAAAGCTTAGAAGAAAGAACATGCTAACTGAAATGTGAACTCAAAGACTTGATTACGATATGGACTAAAAATGACCTCACAAAAGTAAAAGGATATCTCAAACTTATTACACCTAATGAATAAGATGACTCTGATGAGCAACACAAAGTACAGCTCAACAGCATATAATAACAATAAAAGAACTAGTGGCTTTATAACCCTAAACTCCCTTCAAGTCACTAACCCTAAACTGTTACTTGAATTCATGGCATAAGTTACATTCAGATTTTATCTAAATTCATGACAAATGTGTAAGTAGATACATGAAGTTTAAGCAAACAAGTATTGAACAAAGAATTTGAAAGCTGCAGAGTAGGACATAACAGTGCCAGAAAGGTCAAAATGCTTTCTACCACCAATTTATTATCCAAAAAGAAAAACCAAAGAAGACATGAAACAAATTAGACTGCGTGCAAACCTGCTATTTGAATTCACAACAAACATGTAACTAGATACATTATGATGTTTAACAACAAACAAGTATGGAACAAGGAACTCCAACGCTGTGGCGTAACAAATAACAGTGACAAAAGGGTCAAAATGCCTACTGCTACCAATTTTTAATCAAAAACTAAAACAAATCAGATGAAATAAAAAATTAGACTCTACAAACACTTGTTAGACCAAGGTTATAAAACAGGAAGCCAATATAATTCAGATTTATCTGTTAAATTACTTTGATATATTTTTACAAGAAATACTCACAATTATATGCTGGAAACAAAAAATCAAATAAAAGCTACTGAGCCAAGTTATTATTAATTAAAGTACAATTCAAGGAAGGTGGTTAAGAAATTTATTATATATAAACCTAGAGTCACACAAAGATAAAAATAACGGAAGTAGCAAACCAGACAATGAAACAGTTGGAAGAAAAAACATAAAGGAAATGAAGTGACCCATCAAGGAAAAGAAAAACAACAAGCAAATTAAAAAAGTGAGGTAAACATACTATATTAAGTCACAGTATAAACATATTTATATGGAAGTCAAACTATCTTAAGGATTAATTATAGAACTTGCTCTTGAATTTAGTTAAAGAATGCAAACTACATGCTTAAGAAAATAATAGTATAGATTGAAACAATACAAACATAACTATATTATATTATCATTCAAAATGCAGCCGGAAATGAGAACACACCATCTGAAAAAAACGCTGTATTGAACACAACAGTACAACAAGGTAACATTAATAAGCACGAGTCAAAATGCTTGGCCTATTTGTACAAAAATACAAAAATGAAATGTACGAAATTCGCATTTCAGATATAGCATTGTACTAATTAACCCTACCAGAGCTACAAAAAGAAGCAATGATGGTAATCAACTTTTACTTAAATATAGGCATTAAAGCTTAGAAGAAAGAACATGAAACTGAAATGAGAAGTCAAAGATTTGACTACGATATGGACTAAAAATGACCGCACAAAAGTAAAAGGATATTTCAAACTTATTACACCTAACCCTAAACTCCCTTCAAGTCAGTAACCCTAAACTGTTATTTGAATTCATGGCATGACTTACATTCAAATTTTATCTGAATTCATGACGAATGTGTAACTAGATACATGACGTTTAAGCAAACAAGTATGAAACAAGGAATTTGAAAGCTGCAGAGTAGGACATAACAGAGCCAAAAAGGTCAAAATGCTTTCTACCACCAATTTATTATCCAAAAAGGAAAAACATGTAACTAGATACATTATGATGATACACATGAAATAAGTTAGACTGCATGCAAACCTGCTATTTGTAATCACGACAAACATGTAACTAGATACATTATTATGATCAACAACAAACAAGTATGGAACAAGGAACTCCAACGCTGTGGCGTAACAAATAACAGTGACAAAAGGGTCAAAATGCCTTCCGCTACCAATATTTAATCAAAAACTAAAGCAAATCAGATGAAATAAATAATTAGACTCTACATACACTTGTTTGAATTATATCCCAGGTTATAAAACAGGAAGCCAATATGAGATTATTCACATTCATCTACTAAATTACTTTGATACATTTTTAGAAGAAATACTCACAATTATATGCTGGAAACAAAAAATCAAATAAAAGCTACTGAACCAAGTTGTTATTAATTAAAGAACAAATTGAGGGAGGTGGTTAAGAAACTTATTATATATAAACCTAGAGTCACACAAGATAAAACTAACAGAAGTAGCAAACCAGACAGTGAAACGGTTGGAAGAAAAAACATCTAGGAAATGAAGTGACCCATCAAGGAAAAGAAAAATAACATGCAAATTAAAAAATGAGGTAAATATACTATATTAAGTCACAGTACAAATATATTTATACGTTAGTCAAAATATCTTAAGGATTAATTATAGAACTTGCTCTTAAATTTAGTTAAATGAATGTCTAAAGAACATAATAGTATAGATAGTATAGAAAGAAACAATACAAACATAACTATATTATATTATCATTCAAAATGCAGCCGGAAATGAGAACACACTATCTGAAAACAACCTCGTTACGAATTAATTTCAGCATTCACACTTTTCAGTATACAGATGATAGGTAGAACTAGAAAAAAAATCACTGAAAAGCACAGAACAACATAGCGAACTACACTAAACAAACTGTACATCAAGGTACATATGTCTATGTGAACTTTACATCAATGATGAAGCGCGCAAACATAAGATAAAGAGTAGGACAAAGTAGCTTTCTCAACGCGAGGGCAATGAGTAAGGTATGAGTTCATAAAGGATTATAGACACATCGCATAAAGACTAATACTATATCTTAAAGCGGTGCAACATGGATTGGGAACAAAGCTAAAACTCAGACCAAAACAGGACAACAAGTAGAGGCATACCACGACTGACCAAACATTTATTGTTAACAAAGCTTGTAATAAAATTTTCAAGCAGAAAAAAGAAGGCAAGAAAACTCGAGAGCGAAATTTTTAGACATACATGTAGCACAAGGATAGCGTGAAATTTACAAATAGGAGAACATAGGAGAACAAGATTATAGTAAACTAAGAACACATCTGAAGCTTACCGACTTATAAATGACCACCAAGGTTGAGAATTAAAACTAAGCTTATGTAGAAGTTCACACCCTACAATGTATTTCAAGGTGAGACCTGTACTAACACCAACTTGGCTCATAACATCACTTTAACCTTGACATAAACCATAAAGAAATTCATGTGAACAGTGGTCAGAAGCAGCACTCTTGCATAAATAATTTCATCAGATAGAATCATGGTTCTATACCAAGCAAAAAGAAATGATTGTAGGAATTGGAACACTGAAACAACGCATACATTATTGAGATTATTCGAGAAGATGGGTCAAAACTAGACAAGCACAACAGAAATTTAAGAGTGGTTAGAGGATATGACTCAATTAGTTAATGAATGAATTGATGAGACATAGTAGACAAACAGAAGCCCGTATCCAAGCACACAAGAATAACATCAGGTCATATACTTATGTAAAAACTACATGCCATTTTCACCTTTCTAATTGTGACCTTCTCCATCAAAGAGGGAAAAATGACAGCACAATGGATCAGTGACAAATAAAATTTCAAGTAAGCTGAAAACAGATTAAAATGTTCTAATTTAGAAACCAAGGCGTCTAAAAATTATAGTACATGTCATGCTTATCATCTCAACCAAATAAGTGGGGAAAGCAGAACCAAAGCAAAAGCAGTATGTGTCATGTTTATAATCTCAACCAATTAAGGGGGGAAAGTTAACAGTATGTGCCATGCTTATAATCTCAAGCAAGTTGGGGGGGGGGGGGGGGGGAGTTAAGCTAAATATTTATCACACAATATTTGCCTCTGAATATGTAAAATCATTACGAATCAAGTAAGTTAATACACATATAGCCTACACCCATGAACAATATGTATCATAATTCACACTAACCAGGTAGGGAAAATCCAAGAGTAAAAGCAGACTGTAAATAATGCAAACATATAAGACCAACACCTTCAAATATACTCAACACCGAACTACAAAAAAAAGCGATAGTGCCACTCATGAATGATGCGGAATGAAGATTAAAAACAAGCAACTAATTTGATTATTAAAAGGAATCTTGTGCATGACTAAAGAGAGCAACCAAAATGAATACAAGCACTGAACAAGTTCAAAATGTTAATAGTGATCTATCTTAGATTAGGAGAACTATAGAAGTGGGATGCTCTGAACAATCTACGCTGAACTTGCACATACGAACACATATATATTATATTAATATAGGCAAAAAAACATCAAGCTATGAAATTCAGTTGCTATTTTGTTGCAGCTTTTATACACCCAACCAAACAACGACAGGCTAAATGTATGTCATCCATATATCATTCAATAATTACACCAATAACATCATACAAGATGCATAATTGACAATTATGTACAACATAAAACATAACTTCCATTAACAGAACATGACTACAAATTACAATAATAATACTAATTACCAAGCTAAGACTAATCCAACACTGGCCGGAGCATGTAAACCGGCAGAAGCCCAACAGAATATCCATGCAGGAAATCAACGGCACAAACTACATATCAGAAGGATTGGTAGACCCCAACACAGTAATCAGCATCTGAATAGACCTTGACGTGCCACCCGAGAAAAACACAGCAGGCAGTAAACTAGTTAAGCAGCCTTCTTCACAGTACTTGAACCTTCAAACAGATTACTTTGAAAGCAAACCTCCATGTTCTTTCAGGTCTTTTTAAGGTACTTCCCAAGAAAGTTCCATCTAAAACGCGAACAAAACAAGCACCTCCGATATTCTTAGGGATCTTGAAAATAAAACAAACCAAAAGGTGACACCTAAATATAGCCACTGCAGGATTACCTCCACCATGAGCATGTCCACAAAGTTGAAGAAATAAAAATCCCAGGTCTACCTTTATAACACGGTACACAACATAGCAAAATCCCTTTCATATGGTCTGACATGTATAGGCTGCTAGGCGAAAGCAGATATATCCGGATAGGCCTAGCAAACCTTTTTGCAACTTCCTCTTCTATCTCTTATTGACTCTGACTTAAGTCATGCAGGAACGGGAACAAAAGCAAGAAACCGCAGAATTTTGACCGTCTCCCCAAACCGCTGTTTTTCAGCACGAAAAGAGAAAGCACTTTGCACGCAGAACCTTATTGAATCACCTTGTGCTCTGTGTCCCTTTAGGCCCCGTTTGATAGCTCAACTTTTTCTAAGTATTATGAAAATACTACAGTTTTTTAAAATACCATGGTTTTAATTATCGTGAGCTGTTTGGCAACAATAAAAAACTGTAGTATTGAAACTGTAGTATTGTCAAAACTGTGGTATTTTCTCTGCATTAAAAAAAAGAACCCCAGACATCTTTTTTTAAACAGAGCACGCAAAGAAAACAAGACTCTTCGTTATCGCCTTCCTCGCTCCCAAGCTGCCGCTGCCCGGAAGATCGTTGGCCATGGGACAAGCCAACAGAAGGGAATGGAAAGAAAAATGGTGTCCTTCCTGCTCCCACTTGCGCTCCTCCTCTCGTCGTACGCGCTGTGCATCAGGTTGGCCCCCGGGCAACTCATGCCCAGATTGCTCAGGGCATCTCCAGCCGTTCGGCCCCCCAGGACGCCTTAGAGCGGCCTGGGGGCGTGCCGGCGCTAGTTCGGCCCCTGGGGCGACCTAGCTCCCAGTCACGCCCCCCACGCACCGGCCCCGGGATGCGGGAAATTCAAACTTGGTCGTTCCCGCTCTCAAAAGATGCCGCAAATCCGGCGATCGGACGTAGTCTGGCGTTACAAAAAACAGAGGGGCGCCGTGCGCAACGAATCACTCGGCTTGGTCGGCTCCAGGCGTTGGCAGAGTCAGCGTGCGCGGGCTCGTCGGTGTCGGACCTGCTCCGTCGCAGGGCTGCGTCGGCGCGGCTTCGGCACTGCTGGGCGGCGATGTAGAGGCGCCGTCCGGGCTTGGCGTCCGTGTGGTCGTGGGCGTCATCGGCGTCGTCGGCGTTGCCATCGGCAGCTCGTTCAGGATGAGGCCGCGCTGCACCAGGTACCACGCCTTGAGCTTCTCGTCGTTGCTCTGAAGCATGTCCGCCCCGCTCATCAGAAAAGTCATGTCGGTGTTCCTCTTCTTCGCGGCGACGTTCGTCCGAAGCAAGTCGATCTTGATGGCGTTGTTCTTCATAAGCGACGACCACCGCGCCTCGGTCTTCTCTTCGCTAGGACGGCCCGAGCCTGGGCGTCGGCGAGGCAATGCTCGATGGACTCCTGCACTAGCGTGGTTGCCGCGTCGGCGCTTTTCCCCTTCTTTGCCAACTTGTGGCCGTCCGGCCGTCCCTCTGACGCGCCCGGAGTCGTCGCGTCTGGCTTGTATGTCTCCTTGGCCTTCTCGAGGGCACGCCGGACTTCCGCCCACTTCTCGCACTTGTCAATGCGCTTGTAGACGTGGAGGTGCTTGAAGTCGGCGTCTTGGTTGTCGCCCCGATACATGGCGAACATACGCAGCAGCTGCGCGGAGAGACAAACAGTTGGCGGGCGGCGGGCGTAGGGGACGAAGATATGCGGGCGAACGGCGTGCGTACCTGATCCTCAATGCTGGCGCCGCTCTTCGGGCGAGCCGCGACCTCCTCGACGATTCCATGCCATTTGTTGCACGCCAACTGGATACGCCCCCAATGGTTCGCCATCGCCTTGGAGCCGCGCTGCATGTACACGCCTTTGAAGTAGGGGTCGACGAGCTTCCGCTCGTCGAACTCGGCCTTGATGCGGTCCCAGTACGTGTCCAAGCTCTGGTTCGCGCCGGTGGTCGGGTCGAGGCAGACGACTTTCCATGCTTCGGCGAGGCATTCCTCCTCCTTGGACGTCCACTTGATGCGCGGTTCGCCTGACCTAGCCACCCGCTTCTTCTTCTTCTGGCGCCCCTTCGTCGGAACAGGAGCCGGTTCCTCCTCCTCCCCCTCCTCGTCGTCCTCCTCCTCGGGTTCCTGCGCGTCGTCGCCGTAGACGTAGCCGAGCTCGGCCTCCATGTCACCGTTGAGGTCCACTACTTCGTCATGGGTGGCGAACCCGGGAGACTCGGCGGCCGCGGTCGATCCTGTCGCGATGATGTCGTCCATGTCGGCTCCCGTGTCGTCGGTGTTGCCGAGGTGCGAGAAGGGTAGTGGTCCGCGGTAGAGATGGGGCGTCGGTGTGGACGCGTAGGAGGCGGGCGGCGAGTAGTTGTATGGAGAGTACTGCACGCCGACGAAGGCGGGCGAGGGCGTGCGCGTAGCGGGGTGACCATGAGGGAAGGTCACGTTTGGGTTGAACCCGCCGTGCGTGTCGCCGTCGGCGTAGCCGGGCGACGATGAACCCCATGGAGATCCGGCGCCTTGCTGCCCCCAGGGCGCGTACTGGGCGTGGGCGACGACGGGTGGATTCATCCCCGCCTGGTCGACCGATGAGGAAGACGCCGCCGCGCGCGCCGCGTTGTCGCGGGCCTTCTTGGCTATGGCCCTGTTCCGCCTGTCGGCGGTGACCGCTTTGCGCCGCTGAACTTTCACCCTCCACTCGGCGTTCGACAGGCCCGATGGCTTCGATGGAGGCGCCCTCGGCTTCCTCGGCTTCGGCCGGGCCACGGTTGCCGCCGCGCGCGGCATGTCGTACTTCTTCGGCGACATGGCGTGCTTCTTCGCGGCGAGCGGGAGGGGGTTTTGCGGGAGGAAGGCGAGCGAGCGGGAGAAAGGGATAGAATGACGGGAGAGATGCGAGGGAAAAGCGTCAAGAAACGGCGGGAAAAGACCCTCGGGTCGCTTCCAGGGCGGGCCCACGCGCCTCTTTCGCTTGCGCCGGCTCCCCAAGCGCCCCCCAGGGCGCCGGGTTCGGCCTGGGTCCGCCGGCATCAGTTTTGGCCCGAGCCGGCGAAAAACGGGCTTCTGAGGGCGCGACTGGGGCCTTTTTTTGTTGCCGGCGCGGCAAAATCGTATGGGGAGAGCTTGTTGGGGACGCGGCTGGAGATGCCCTCATGCAATAGTCACGCACGTTGCTGGCTGAAACTGCTCATGCCGTTGTGTGCGATCACGGTCATACCGTACGTGTGCGGCTCTACCATCTCGCGTCCTTGCTCGCCGCGGCTTGCCGTGCATGCGCTGCTCCCGAACGCCGCTCCATTCCTCAGTGCTCCGCGCTCGCCGCTGCCAGCCAAGCTACAGCCGAGCTAGAGCGACACCGCGCGCTTCCGTGCCGCGTCGCTGTGCTCCGACCGCCGCTGATGCATAGCATGCCGCCGGGTCTGATTATGCATGGCCGTTCAATTTGCGGTCAGCTAAATTCGTGCATGTTTGCAACTGGTATGAAACGGCTAGCTAGCCACTTTACGTCGTTGTAAACATGCACCAGCCAAACACTGTCACGGTATTTTCAATACTACGAAATACTTTGATATGTCAAAACTGTGGTATCTAATACCTATAGACAAAAATACTGCAGTTTTTCAATACTATAATTTCTGCAGTACTTCGCTGTCAAACACAGCCTTAATTCTCGGCTGGCTCTTCCCGTCACTGTGCTACGGCCGCTGGCTAAACAAAACGCATGCATTGGCTGCATGCACACACGCATCTGCTCACCTAGCTGCATGCGTCCCTTGGCAATAACTAATGAGAGCACCAACCAATAGGAAAGAAGGGGGGCAGTGCATGCGGCCCTGTAAATCAGTACGCGCCTAACCTGCTCACGGGACTAAAAATCCCGGACGGAGATAGTATGTTACCACTTCTCATTAACTACATGCCACATAAGCAAAAATTTATCGGAGAGCGCTATATTACTTGCTAAGTTACTCCCACTATGACTAGCCTTAGAGCAACTCCACTCGTTCGGCCCCCAGCGCAGAGGCCGGCGCTATTTCAAACCCTTGTCTGGGCCTTTTAGGGCCTGGGGGCAATCTAAGTCCCACTCACGTCCCCAGGTGCCGCCCCCAAAGCGTCGTAAATTTAAATTTGTCCATTCCCGGTACCCAAAAACGCCACAAGTTCGGCGATCAGCGCCACAAAGTCCCGGCGATCGACAATCATCTTGCGACAGTTCGGCGATCAATAAAAAGTTCGGCGTTCAAAAGAAAGGACACGTAGGCAATGCATCAAACAGCGGCGTCGGCCTCCGGCTTCGGACTGGCGGGAGTCGGCTTGCACGGGCTGGTGAGCGTCGGCGCGGTTTCTGTGCTTGGCGTCGTGGAGGAGTCGCTCGGGCTTGGCGGCAGCGTTGGGATTGGCGTGGGAGATAGCATCGCCGTCGACTGCATCTGGTTCAGGATGAGGCCACGCTCCGCCAGGTACCACACCTTGACCTACTCGTCCATCGCCGATATGCCCCCCCCCCCTAATCAGGAAAGCCAAGTCGGTGTTCCTCTTCTTCGTGGCAACGTTGGTCCGGAGCAGGTCGAGCTTGACGACGTTGTTCGTCATGAATGCCGGCCATCGCACCTCGGTTTTCTCTTCCCTCTGGGCGGCACGGGTCTTGGCGTCGGTGATGCAATGCTCGATGGACTCTTACAGACGCGCGGTAGCCGGCGCGGCGTCCTTCGCCGACTTGGCTCGCTTGTTGCCGTCCGGGCGCCCATCGGCCGCGCCCGGCGTTGGCGCGTCCGGCTTGTACGTCTCCTTGGCCTTGGCGAGGGTGCACCAGACTTCCGCCCACTTCTCGCACTTCTCGATCCGGGAGAACACGTGGAGGTACTTGAAATCTTGGTCGGTGTTGTTGTCCTGGCGATACATGGGGAACATCCGCACCATCTGCGCCGAGGAACAAGTGTCGGCGGCACACGGAAAAAGAACGAGCTATAGACCGGCGTCATACCTGGCCCTCGATGTTGGGGCCGCTCTCCGGCCGAGCCGCGATCTCCTGATGATCCCATGTCGTTTGTTGCACGCTGTTTGGATGAGCACCCAATGATTCGCCTTGGACTTCGAGCGGCGCTGCATGTGGACGCCGGCGAAGTAGGGGTCCACCAGCTTGCGCTCATCGAACTCCGACTTGATGCGCTCCCAATACGTGTTGATGTTCTGGTTCGTGTCGGTGATTGGGTCGAGGCAAACGATCTTCCATGCTTCGGCGAGGCACTCGTCTTCTTTGGACGCCCACTTGACGCGCAGTTCGCCGGTCCTGGCCACCCGCTTCTTCTGTTTCCCTTTCCTCGCCGGAGCAGGCGCCGGCTCCTCCTTCTCCTCCTATGGCTCTTCCTCGTCGTAGTCGAGCTCGCCGTCCATGTCGCCGTTGAGGTCCATTGTATCTTCTTGGGCAGTGAACCTGGGGGAGGCGGCGGCAGCGGCCGAGCCGGTCGTGATGATGTCGTCCATGTCGGCCTCCGACGCGTCGGGGTCACCGAGATGCGGCGAGGAGGCTTGCAAGAAGAGCAGTGTGCCACGGCGCAGAGGTGGCGTCGGGGAGGACGTGTAGGTCGGCGGCGAGTAGGTGTACGGGGGGTACTAGATGACGGCGAACGCGGGTGAGGGCGTGCGCTGGGCCGGGTGGCCATGTGGAAAGGTGATGTTGGGGTTGAACCTGCCGTGCACGTCGCCGTCGGCATAGCCAGGCGAGGGCGTGCACCCCCATGGGTGTGGCGGCGGCGAGAAGTCGGCCGGCGACCCGACGCTCTGCTGGCTCTAGGGAGCGTACGGGCCGTGGCTGACGGGCGGATTCATCATCCCCGCGTGAGACGCCTCTGCTTGTTCCGCCATGAGATTTGCCTGCTCCGCCACGGCAGCAGCCGCCGCTGCCAGCGCCGCCATATCCCGGGCCTTCTTGGCATTGGCCCTGTTCCGTCGGATGGCGGTGACAGCCTCCCGGCGCTGAAATTCCGCCTTCCAGTCGGCGTTAGACATGCCCGGGGGCTTGGATGACAGCACCCTCTGCTTCCTCTGCTTCAGCTGGGTGGCGTTGGCATCGGTAGTGGTGCGAGGGGTCATGTACTTCTTCGGTGGCATGTCGACCAGATGGAGAGGGGAGAGGGAGGAGAATGGCGGGAGAAAGGGGGAATGGAGGGAAACGAATGGGGAAAAGCAGGGGGGTCGGCGGGAAAAGAGCCTTCTCTCGCCGACAGAGCGGACCCACGCGCCTTTTCGCTTCGGTCGGCGCCCCCAGGCAACCCCCGGGGGCTTGGGTTCGGCTCAGGTTCGCTGACTATTATTTTGGTCCAAACCAGCGATAAATGAGATCCTGAGGGCGCGATTGGGCCGATTTCGGTGCGCCAGTGCTAAAAAACTGGGGACGCGGCTGGAGATGCTCTTAGAGCAACTCCAATGGGGCGACCCATTTTGTCCGCCTGCCTCCGTTTGGGTCGGCGTGGACAAAAGTGGAGGCCCAACGCGCTGACCCAAACCCAAATCTCGTCCGCCTGGCATCCACATCGACCCATTTCTAGCCCAAAATTACGCCTGAAATGCTTCGCCCGCGCCGACCATTTTCATTTCATCATGATGACCCTGTTACTACTCTATTACGGTTGCATCTGAATACTTATTCCGCTGCTAGTTATTCGTGACTTAGGAAATTCCTCACCTTGAATTTCCTCAGTGAAGAAATTGTAAAAATTGCCTATTCACCCCCTCTAGTCCATATAACACACTTTCAATTGGTATTAGAGCGAGGTACTCCCTTGTTCTATGTGATTTTGGTTTAACCACTTGGAGTTTTAGTTATGTCGACCGCAGGAATGAAGAAAGTGACATGCCCCATCTTTGACGGTCATGATTATCCCAAGTGGAAGGCCATGATGAGGAAGCGCCTCATGGTGATGAACATGAGTTGTGGACCGTCATTGAGATTGGCGTTACTGATCTTTACAAGATGGCGGAGGTTGATGATATTCACAAGTACACTTCACTTGACATCATGGCGAAGGACATCATCTCCTCCTGCTTACCCAGAAATTGGTTCAGGAACACTATGCATATCTGCAACGCAAAGCTTATCTGGGACCGAATCTCTAATGTCTATGAAGGTCATCGAACTCGTCGTGATCCATGGTTTGAGGATTTCAAGGAATCTCTCAAGATGATGACTTTCGAACCTGAACCATCATCCTCTGCACCATGCCTCATGGCAAAAGGTGCCAAGGTAACCGAATGTTCCTCATCTGAGTCTAGTGATGATCAATCTGATGATGATTTTGGACCTAGCTATACCAAGCTTGCTTCTATTGCCACTAACAACAAAAAGCTTTGGAAAAGGTTCAAAATTTGCTAGACAAAAGCGATGACCTGTTGGGTGAAGAAATGGATCGAACTCAAACTCTGACTAAAAATCTTCAGAGACTTCAGTCTAAGTTTGATAACCTTCAGAGTCATCATAACACACTCTTAGCTGATCATGAGAAGCTTTCTTATGAATTTCTTCAAAGAAAGCAAGATCTTGAAAAGCTAAGGGTGTGCTATGAAGATCTTCAGAAGGAGCGTGATTCATTGCTTGCTCAACAGATCAGTTCCGCTCAGGATGAATTCATTCCACCATGTTTGAAATGCATTGCATGTGAATTTGCTAATTCTTCACCTGAAAGTTCAAATGCTTCTATTGTTGCAAATTCTTCAACTATCTCTGTGGTCACAAATTCCTCATCTGAGGATACCACAAGTATCACTGACAATGCAGGGTTGAAGGAATTGTATGTGATAGGCATGTATAAAAGCCTCAAAGGGCATCATGCTCTTTGTGACGTGCTTAAAAAGCAAATCCTCAACAGGAACCCTAGGAAAGAGGGTATTGCCTTTGAGAGGAAACTCAATGCTAATGGGACCTACTGGAAACCTGAGCAGTATCCCAAAACCTCATGGGTTGCTGCAAAGGGACCTTCTGTAGATCCATCCACTTTATCCGGCTTTACATGTGAATCTTCATATTCTTCTTATGAGTCATTTGACTCCAACTATAAACTGTTCAAAAATCAGAATGGTGAAGTATTTGCTAGATATGCTAGCACTAACTGCAGGAATGGTCCTCCTATGAAGAAAATCTGGCTTCCCAAAAGATGACTTGAAAGTCTTCAGGTGAATGTCATCATGACACCACCTGTGAAGGATAGGAACCCCAGATCAAATTCTTCATATGGACCAAAGTCTTCATATGGATCCAAGTCCTCATATGGATCCAATTCCTCACGTGGATCAAATTCCTCATATGGATCCAAATCCTCATATGAACATCCAACCCCTCTGTTTTGTAGGGAAAATCTAAGGGTTATGAATATGTGCATTATTCTTCAAACCATTATGTTCATAAGTCCTCGAAGAATTTCTCTGCTTATTCATATGCTTACTCTAACCCCTCTTGTGTGAAACGAAGTGGACTGGTTTCTATGCCACCTTTCTCATATGGAGATCACAGAATGATGAACTCTTTGCCACCCCTCCAGATGTGGGTGGTGAAGAAAAAGAATTAATCTCTTATGCAGGGTAAGGTCTCCAGTCGAACTTTAATGTCTGAAGAATTTGCTAGAGACCTGAAATGCTTGAAAGGATGCAAGCTAATCATGAAGAAATGAATCTTCATTTCTCACGTCGTCATATTGCTATATATATGTTGTACTGCTTGATGAAATTCAAACTGATGAATTTGATGTCATATTCTTCACTGATGAAGTATATGAGTTCGTAAGATGCACTAATTCATCTGCAGGATGATCAACCCAAAGCTACTGAGTGGGTCCTCGATAGTGGATGTACAAATCACATGACCGGTGACAAGAACCTATTGATGGGCACTGCTTTATCTCCATCACATCTGAAGCATATAACCTACGCTGACAAAGGCAAAAGCAAGGTATTGGGTCTAGGCAGGGTTGCGATCTCAAAGGATCGACACATGGACAAAGTCATTATGGCACCTCGGCTCAGAGCAACCGGTTTACCTTGCATTGCTAGCTCAGAGATCAAGTCTTCTGGCAAAACACAACATCTTGGTACAGAAAACAACCGCTTTATTGATGCTAGCGGAAGACATAAGTTCAATATTACATCAAGTAGCAAGGCCAAGCAACACACATGGTGCGGCTGCACAATATGTACATTATTTAGTGAACATAAAGGGGCCTCGATTACGACAACTACGCGGCAGCGAAACGACGACGAAGCGGAACTCCATGGCACAGGGACACCGATGTGGACATGATCTAGACACGGGAAGCACTCCGATCCGAAAAGACTTTCCTGAAATCTGGCATGACACGCCAGGTCAGTACATTGAATGTACTTGCAAGCTCATAACAAGCATAAACATAACGGCAAACAATATCATGATATTTAATCAAGTTAAATGCAGTGCAATAATCCACTACTGATGAAGTGAAACAAACTTGTGCACCGAGTCCCTCGGACTCTCTTACCAAACGGGTTATCTCGTAACCAAATGGTGATCATATTCAGATCACGAACAAAACCAACACTTCGGTTCCCACAACAAATATCTTCATGATCTCACAAACATCATCACTTAACCAGTGCCAAGCATATAAATTTAGTGTGCAAGGTTACTTATTAATGTTGATCCATGGTGTGACTTACTCACGAGTTATGTCCGTAACCGAGGACGTAGCTATCGATAGATTTAGTAAACACTATGCAGAGGTTAGCACACTGTACCCGCATCACGGAACCCTTGGCCTCGTCTTCCCATTCGGGTGGACCAACGACATTCTGACAGAACCCTCCCATTGCCATGACACTCTCCCGGCCACTCCGACTAACTCCCCTCTGGGCTAAGTCATGGGTGGCCCCGTGCCTACCAAAGGCATCAACGGCCACCGTCGTGGCAAATCTTAAACAGTCCCAAACGGGGACAAGGTACCATAACAACAAACGGGCACACAAGGTTATGGCTGCTTACCGGGCCAGGGTACCGCACACCCATAACCTTCCCTCATTGGAGGTACCGACCAGAGGCATGACAATAGACCGAATAAAGGCCTTCCCATAAAGGCAAATGTGGTTACACTGGGAAAATCTGGATTCAGTGGCACGATGACTCGATCAACGTTATGTTCAAGTTGAATTAACATCAGCTTTAACTTGAAATAAAATAACATGAGTCACAATATACCATGAACATGCAACCATCCATCATGAATCAACTAACACTTAGAGTAAACAAATCAACATCATCAAGTTTTCTACTTGCACTCGTCATCACCAAACTTTACTGATTCTACTTCATTGGTTTTTTTAACACTCATCAGTTTTAGTTATGACACTAACTTATAAAAATCAAATCCTCGCATATGAAAGTAATACCGATGCTAGTCATATCATAATCACACGGTCAAAACTTCTTCTACTACCTCATAATAGTCTAGATAGTCAAACACTACTGTAAACTAATCATTTCAACCATGACAAAGTAACTAGCATAAGAATTATTTATTTAAATAATTAAATGCATGAAATAACCCATATTCAAGTTGGAAAAATCATAAATATTGAAATGACATCATGCAAATGTTGGCGTGGCTTGCCTTAGTGCAGATGAGGTTCACACTCCTCCTGGTTATCTTCAAGACAAGCTTCTCCCGCTGAAAATATTTAAAAACAGAAAAAGAAAATATCAAGAATCATTCTGAAATTCACTAGAAATTCTAGAAAGTAGAGAAAAGTCTCCATTTTGGTGTGCTGCTAGAACTTTTCAACACAAATACAATGCAAAAAGAATCAATTCATTTGGACTTATGGTTTAAAAGTTATGGCTGATCAAAGTTTCTGGTCAAGATTTGAATTAAATTCAAGTAAAAGGAAAAACCAGGGGGGTGACGTCGAGCGCGTATTTCAGCGGGGCGCCACCACTTATACCGCTTCGGGCGCGGCTGTGAGGCTGAAAGTGGGCCCCCCACTATCAGGTTTAGAGAAAGGGAGAGAGAAACAGAGAGGAGGCGGTGATGCACCGGCGTTTCTCCGGCGAGGAGAGGTCAGCCGCCGACGTGGATGGAGGGGATGGATGCGCAAGACCTCAAGGAGTATGTACGTACCTGAAACATGGCTAGGGATGGACAGAAGGGATCAGAATCTTCTTCTCCAGCGGCGGCCGCGGTCGGGGTTCGCCGGAGAGGAAGAAGACGGCGCAATGCAGCGACTCCAGGGGCTCCAACTACACCAGCGCACATCAGAGGATCACCAGGGACACGCCGAAGAAGCTGGTTGAGCTCGAGAGGCTCTGGAGAAGCGAGGAATAGCAGAGGGGATCGCCGGCGGACTCCAGTCGAGAACGGCGGCCAGAGGCCTGCCCGGCCGAGCTGCGGCTATCTATGAGGTCTTGGCAAGTGTGGGAGTAAGAGGCGATGCTCGGAGAGGCTGGGGAGGGGTCCTATTTATAGAAAAGGGAGGAGAGGGGCTCGGCCTCCATCGGAGTTCTCTAGATACGGCGCCCGGTGACGAACGACGTCAGTGAGAGGGGGAGAAGCATCCATGGCTCACACGACCACTGTGGGCGAGCGAAGACGAGCACAGGAGGTGGGTGGCGACGAGAGTAGGGGCACGGGCGCACTGTACGCTTGGCCGCGTCGTGCCCGTGCTCGCTGCGGTGAGCTCCAGCATCGGCGAGTGCTAGGGCGAAGTTAAGTGCACCAAGACGATGATTGTGGCGAGGTTTGGCAAGGCTCGGTGACGTGGGAAGTGAGCACGCACGAAACAGAGCCGTCGGCGGCGTCTAGAGCGCGTCAACAAGCAGGTTGGCATCATGCACATGTGTGGTCACTGAGGGAGTCCTAGATTAGGGGGTATCCGGACAGCCGGACTATATGCTTTGGCCGGACTATTGGACCGTGAAGATACAAGACTCAAGACTTCGTCCCGTGTCCTGATGGGACTCTCCTTTGCGTCGAAGACAAGCTTGGTGATCCGGATATTAGATTTCCTTCTTCGTAGCCGACTCTATGTAAACCCTAGCCCCCTCCGGTGTCTATATAAACCGGAGGGTTTGGTCCGTATAGGGACGATCATAACCTTCATAATCATCATGGCTAGCTTCTAGGATTTAGCCTCTACGATCTCGTGGTAGATCAACTCTTGTAATACTCATATCATCAAGATCAATCAAGCAGGAAGTAGGGTTTTACCTCCATCGAGAGGGCCCGAACCTGGGTAAAACATCATGTCCCTTGCCTCCTGTTACCATTAGCCTTAGATGCACAGATCAGGACCCCCCACCCGAGATCCGCCGGTTTTGACACCGACATTGGTGCTTTCATTGAGAGTTCCTCTGTGTCGTCGCTGCAAGGCTCGATGGCTCCTTCAATCATTAACCACAACACGGTCCAGGGCGAGACTTTTCTCCCCGGATAGATCTTCGTGTTCGGTGGCTTCGCTCTACGGGGCCAATTCGCTTGGCCATCTGGAGCAGATTGAGAGCTACGCCCCTGGCCATCAGGTCAGGTTCTGAAACTTGCACTACACGACCGATATCCGCGGAGACTTGATCTTCGACGGATTCGGGCCTGCGCCATGAGCGCCGAACAGTCATGATGAGCACGGCTTAGACCTGCTGTCGGACAATACGTGGGATATCGTGCCTGTAGGAGCTCCGGACCTAAATCCGAGGCAGATTGCATCGTCCGGGGACGGGTGGATAGACCCCGCCTCTGAGGCCGCACGCTCATCGGCGGTAGAGCCAAACACAGACTTCACCCCCAAAGATGCATGTGTCTCCGGACCCCAGGACTTGTGTCCGGTCGCAGGTCCCAGACCGCGCGCCCCCGAGCCCGCCGAATCTGGTTGGGCTCCGGTGATGGAGTTCGCCGCTGCGGATATCTTCCAGCACTCGCCCTTTGGCGGCATGATAAACCCGTTAAAGTCTCTCTCTTTGTCAGGAGACTCTTGGTCGAACTATGTCCGGCTCAAGAGGGAAGCAGGCGACGCAGGAATTCGTTGCCCACCCACCACCCACTTCATAGCCACGGTCAATGATTTGACCGACGTGCTTGATTACGACTCTGAAGACATCGACGGTATGGACGACGGTGTAGGAGAAGAACAGGAACCACCGCCCACGGGGCGCTGGACAGCCACCTCCTCATATGATATATATATATGGTGGACACTCCGAAAGAAACCAATGGCAATGAGGCAATGGAGGATAAACCCTCAAGGACGAAAGCAAAGCATGGGCGTCATCAGCGCCGCTCCAAGCCCCGCTGATAACCCACAAGTGTAGGGGATCGCAACAGCTTTCGAGGGTAAAGTATTCAACCCAAATTTATTGATTCGACACAAGGGGAGCCAAAGAATATTCTTGAGTATTAGCAGTTGAGTTGTCAATTCGACCACACCTGGATAACTTAGTATCTGCAGCAAAGTATTTAGTAGCAAAAGTGGTATGATAATAAAGGTAACGGTAGCAAAAGTAAAGATAAATGTTTTTTTGGTTTTTCTAGTAGTTGTAACAGTAGCAACAGAAAAGTAAATAAGCGAAGAACAATATGTGAAAAGCTCGTAGGCAATGGATCAATGATGGATAATTATGCCGGATGCGATTCCTCATGCAATAGTTATAACATAGGGTGATATAGAACTAGCTCCAATTCATCAATGTAATGTAGGCATGTATTCCGTAAATAGTCATACGTGCTTATGGAAAAGAACTTGCATGACATCTTTTGTCCTACCCTCCTGTGGCAGCGGGGTCCTAGCGGAAACTAAGGAATATTAAGGCCTCCTTTTAATAGAGAACCGAAACAAAGCATTAGCACATAGTGAATACATGAACTCCTCAAACTACGGTCATCACCGAGAAGTATCCCGATTATTGTCACTTCGGGGTTGTCGGATCATAACACATAATAGGTGACTATAGACTTGCAAGATAGGATCAAGAACACACATATATTCATGAAAACATAATAGGTTCAGATCCGAAATCATGGCACTCGGGCCTTAGTGACAAGCATTAAGCATAGCAAAGTCATAGCAACATCAATCTCAGAACATAGTGGATACTAGGGATCAAACCCTAACAAAACTAACTTGATTACATGGTAAATCTCATCCAACCCATCACCGTCCAGCAAGCCTACGATGAAATTACTCACGCACGGTGGTGAGCATCATGAAATTGGTGATGGAGAATGGTTGATGATGACAACGGCGATGAATCCCCCTCTCCGGAGCCCCGAACGGACTCCAGATTAGCGCTCGCGAGAGAGATTAGGGCTTGGCGGCGGCTCCGTGTCGTAAAACGGGATGAAACTTTCTCTCTTATTTTTCTCTCTCCGAACGTGAATATATGGAGTTGGAGTTGAGGTCGGTGGAGGTCCAGGGGGCCCACGAGATAGGAGGCCGCGCCCTAGGGGGGGCGCGCCCCCTGTCTCGACCTGTGGGCCCCCTGGTATTGATTCTTTCACCAAAAATTCTTATTAATTCCAAAAAGTGCCTCCGTGGATTTCCAGGACATTCCGAGAACTTTTCTTTTCTACACATAAAACAACATCATGGCAGTTCTGCTGAAAACAGCGTCAGTCCGGGTTAGTTTCATTCAAATCATGCAAGTTAGAGTCCAAAACAAGGGCAAAAGTGTTTGGAAAAGTAGATACGTTGGAGACGTATCAACTCCCCCAAGCTTAAACCTTTGCTTGTCCTCAAGTAATTCAGTTGATAAACTGAAAGTGATCAAGAAAAAAAATTACAAACTCTGTTTGCTCTTGTTGTTATAAACATGAAAAGCCAGCATACAAGTTTCAGCAAATATCATGAACTAACCATACTAACAATAACACTTAGCTCTTACAATTACTCATACCAATAACATAATCAGCTAGCGAGCCATAATAATAAAACTCGGATGACAACACTTTCTCAAAATAATTATAACATGATATAACAAAATGGTATCTCGCTAGCCCTTTCTTAGACCGCAAAACATAAATGCAGAGCACCTTTAAAGATCAAGGACTGACTAAACATTGTAATTCATGGTAAAAGAGATCCAGTCAAGTCATACCCAATATAAACCAATAGTAATGAATGCAAATGATAGTGTGCTCTCCAGTGGGTGCTTTTAATAAGAAGGGTGATGACTCAACATTAAAGTAAATAGATAGGCCCTTCGCAGAGGGAAGCATGGATTTGTATAGGTGCAAGAGCTCGATTTTAAAATAGAGATTGAATAACATTTTGAGCGGCATACTTTCACTGTCAAAGCAACAACTATGAGATGGCTGTATCTTCCATACTACATGCATTATAGGCAGTTCCCAAACAGAATGGTAAAGGTTTATACTCCCCCAATGTCGGGGATTGGGTGCGACATATGCCAAGGGATGGCTTATCATGGTGGGAGCGAGTAGAACGTCGCCGGTGCCCAGAAGCGGGATGAGGCGAAGACATGCACACCGGCGGATCTTACCCAGCTTCAGGGCTCTTCGAGGAGATAACACCCCTACTGCTGCTCTGCGGGGTCTCCGCATGATCACTATGGCAAAGTGAATACAAGGTTGCTCCTAGAGCTGTTTTCCGGAGGTAGGAGAGGGCAAGGCTAGCTCCCTCCTTCCTATATGACTGGGTCTAATGCTAAAGAAGCTATCCCCCTTGCATGGGTGCCCCGGGGGGCTTATATAGGCCTGCCCCCTAGGGATACAATGGTAATCTAGCTGGGCGCGGGTCTCAGCCGTCTGTCTCTCAGGCCGCCGTCTTCTCCGCCGACTGGTGGGCCCCGCCGACAGGCCTGGTACTGTAGCCGTGCTTCTAATGACGCTGGCTTGGTCATGGGGTCGTGGCAACAGTGCCGCTGCTTGGCGGACGATCATTATCGCCATTCCCCGTCTTGTCTGGTTAATGGCTTGTGGGGCCCGTGGGAGGGGCCGACCGACTCCACGGGGCCGACTCCCATGGGTCCGTCTTCGTGGCGCTCTCACCGCCTTTTGTACCCCTGCTGACGGACGGGTCCCGCCGTCTCTGGGCCATACAAGTAGGCCGTCGTGGGCATAGTACGCCACCCATGGGGGCTGAGGTCAGGGCAGGCATGGCAACAATGCCGCTCCACGATGGAGATCTCCAGTGGTACGGCACACTGTAGCCATGCCAGCCCTTCATGAGCGGGGTAGAGACGGCCACGTAGTGACCGCATCCCGCCCCGTCTATCATGGCAGGGGGTGGTTGGAGCCGCGGGCCGACTCCCATAGTCGGCCTAACTCGAAGTCACCAGCCAAGAATCGGCTTATTTCGAAGTTGTCAGCTAAGAGTCGGCTTAACTCGAAGTCGTCCCTGGGACTCGGCCGTGAGGGGCAGTTGCCGCCGACTCCCAGGAGGCGGCCCTTTATCATGGGGTCTTGAGGGGCGCAGTCTGCCCCGATGTTTTGAAAGGTTCTGGGGATCGGGCCAGCCTACCCGTGGCCCATTACTCCGATAGTAGTCCCCGAAGCTGGTGAGGCGCCAAGGGAGACATGTCGGGGAGCCTCAACAGTTTTATCTTTCTGGGGGTGGAATCTCGGCCTCGCCCGCCGTCTTCCTCCACACTGACTAGCAGGAGTCGGACTCGCAGAAGGCTGTCTTGCCTCTTAGAGAGTTTGAACGTCGCAGCGGGGTCCAGGCAGCGTGCTTGATAAGCTTCCGGGTAGCCGCCCGTTGCGGGTCCGTCGCGTGGCGCCACGCGGCAGGGTCAGTCTGCCCACCCACGCGCGTGATGTGACATGACCTCAAGTGGGGCCCGCCACTATCGTGCCTCGGCATCCGAACAGATCCGTTGCGGCCGTGCGGACGGTTGGCATGCCCACATTGTAACTGCGCAGTTACTTTGTGTGGTAAATCGCGGGGGGCATGGGGTCTCGTGCACAGTTAATCCCACGCCCGCCCCATCGGCCTCTCTGCCCATGAGCCTATAAGTAGGCGGGAGGAGTGGGGCAGCGGAGCACGCGCGCCCATTTCCCCTACTCCCCTTGCTTTCTTCTTGCTTCTTCTTCCTCTTGCTGCCGCCGCACCGAAACACGCCATGCTGGCAGCGATGAGCTCTTCCTCCGCTGTCGCGCCTCCTGCCGTGCGCTCCGGCGTGTGGGACCGCTCCGAGGTGGACGATGATCATATCGAGTTCCTCCGCAGGACGCGTCGCCTCCCCGGCGCGGACCTAGTGCGAGCCCGCGCCACGCCGGAGAGGGAAGTGTCCCCGATGCCGGAGGAGGGCGAGCGGGTCGTATTCCGCTCGCACCTCATGCGCGGCCTGGGGCTGCCGGCGAGCGGCTTCTTCCGCTCCTTCTTGGAGTTTCACGGGCTCCAGCCGCACCACCTCACCCCGAACACGATGGTGCTGCTGGCTACCTTCGCCATCCTGTGCGAAGGCTTCCTCGGCATTCTCCCCACCATCGAGCTGTGGGGGGAATTCTTTCAGTCCAAGCTCGGCACGCACGTCGCCGGCGTGCCGGCCCACTGTGGTGCCTTCCTCGCGATGCGGAGATCAATGGCCGACAACCCATTCCCCACCATTCCGCTGATCAAGTCGGTGAAGATGTGGCAACGGTCGTATTTTTACGTGAAGAACGTCGCCCCAGATGGCGACTGGGTCAATCTGCCGCCTTATGAAGCCGGCGCTTCGGCTGGGAGGCTCCCCAGCTGGTCCCACCGAGTCAAGACGCTGACTCCTGCTAGAGCCGCCGCCATTGCGCCACTCCGAGTGCTGATGCAGTCGGAGGGTCTGACTGGGGCCGACCTGCTGGCCGCCTTCGTGGCGCGCCGAGTCCTCCCGCTCCAAGGCCGACCTCATCTAATCTGTCAGATGAGCGGCCACCGGGACCCGAGTCGGATGTGCTCCAAGGACATGCCCCACGCGGAGGTGGCGAACACGGTGAACTACATCGCGAACTGCAGTCTCACGGCGGATTGGCAGCTTGGCAAGGAGCCATACTCGCGCGCCAACCCCCCTCCTATTGTAAGTCGTCTTTCTTTTTCTTCTGTCTTCTTTTGCAGCCGAATCTGACTTCTGATCTTTTTGGTTTTTCCTTGAGTCAGAACCCCCTCGTCCAGCCCCCAGCCGGCACCACGGGGCCAGCCCGTCAGTTCGTCTCCGACCGGGCGGAGAGCGACGTCGACGACCTCGACTTGGGGGCGGCGGCGATGGAGGCCGACGCCAAAGGAGGAGGAGGAGGAGGAGGCTTCAGGCCCTCGGCCACCTTTGCTGCCTGGCCTGATGACGATGCCGAGGGGGAAGTCGTCCCGCACTGCCAACCAAGGGTCGACCAGCCGGGCGCGAGATCCTCCGCCGTCTTGGACGGTCAAGGCGGCGCGAGGAGGCATCGGGCCGGGCCGAGCTTGCTCGGCGGCCGGTCGAAGAAGTTCAAGGGGGCGGCCGCCGCGACCAAGCGGGAAGAGGCGATCGCGAAGGCCAACCGCTTCCGTAAGGAAGTGAAGAAGCCGCCACTAGTCTCCGCGTAAGTGCCTCCGCCTTTGTCTTGTTTTCTTACTAGTAATTTCGTCCAAATCTTTTACACGCCCTCATTGCTTCAAGGCCCCCCTCACTTTTGAGAGGGTCGCCGCCGCCTCCGTCATGGGGTCGGCAGAGACATCCGCCACTACTCGGCGGATTGACCCCGCCGCCGACCTCCGGGAGGCGACAGAGCAGAACGCGCAGGAGAAGCGCGACGAGGACGAGGCCGCCCGTCTGGAGAAGGCAAGGAGGCCGAGAAGGCGGTGGCCTCCGCCCAGAGGAAGCTGGATGAGGCCGAAGCCGCCGTTGCGGCAAGGCGGCAAGCAGAGGAGGCCGCGCACCGCTAATCGGCGCTGCTTGTCATTTTGCTGAACTCCGCGCCGCCGCCCTCGGAGTTCATGGGACATATTGGGGAAGCCGGCGGCGAGCACCCCATCATGGAGAAGGAAAGCGGCAAGACCTCCATGTCAGACACGGCCGTGCCGCCACCGCCGCCTCCGCCGCCGTCTGGGAGCACGCGAGGTAAACAGCCGGCGGGCCCGCCGGTGCCGCCGACTGCGGACGAGTCTGAGGTGAGGCTGCTCCTTCAAGTCGCCTCGCCAGCGCGCCGCCGCCTCGAGAAGGCGACTTCGGCGCCACGCCCGTTGGAAACCGGTGCCGCCAGCTCAGCCATCCCGGACGCTGAGGCAACGAGTGCCGCGCCCGTTGGGTGGGTGCGAGGAGGCGGCATAGGCCCGTTGAACCAAGCGCTTCTGGATGTTCAGGCAAAACTGCGAGCCGAGGGCGACGCCATCCAGAACTGCACCAAGGCGCATTTGGCATCGCGAGCGGCCGTCCGGGTATGCTTTATTTTGACTTTGTTTTTCCTTGCTTTTCTCTGTGGGGGCGCGCCGGCGCACCCACTGGCTGTAGTCCCCGAGTTTCGGGCCGGCTGCTGAGCAGGTGGCTCGGAACTCCATCTAGTGAGTTCCCAATATTTATCTTTGTCTAAAATTCTTATTTCAGGAGTATCACAACCTCCGCGCCACTGCCTTCAACCGCAATGTCGAGGAGCTGGGCAGGCGGACTGCCGACTTGTCAGAGAGCCAGAGTGAGTCCTTCTTCTTCTTCGCGGGGGCGCGCTGGCGCACCCGCGGGCTGTAGTCCCCGAGATTCGGGCCGACTGCCGAGCGGTCGGGCCGGATCTTTCTGGCGACCTTCTTTGCTGACTACTTAATGTCTCCTTCCTTTGTTCTTTAGGGGCCAACGCCACTCTTCAGCAGCAGCTGGGCAAAGCCAACACCGCCTTGCGCGTCAAGGGGGAGGAGTGCAGCAAGCTTGCCGCGGAGCACGACCTGCTGGCTGCGCAGCTGGCTGAGCAGAGGGAGCTGCTCAAGAAGGCGCAGGACGAGGCCGAGAAGAAAGAGGTTGCTCTCCTGGCCGAGTTCGAAAGCGAGCGCTCCTCCTGGACCAACAAGGAGGCACAGCCGACCTCCGGCTTCCATGAGATTGAGACATTGTCGACGGTGAGTTTCTTTTCTTCCTTTCTTTCTTTGAGCCTCCGACTATGGGTCGGGCTGACTTCTGATTTTTTGACTTGCTTCTTTCCCGTCTTGGCAGACTTCTTCCCTGGCCACTCGCAGGCGGTTACACAGGCCATCGAGGCTGATCGCAAGGCGCGGAGGGCGGATGGTGAGGAGATCGCCGCCAATGCCCCCGGACCCTTGATGAGCAGCTTCTGAGCATCGTGGCCCGTCTTCGGCCGGCCCATCGGATGATGCGCCGTCTTCAACGTGCCGGCGCCCAGGCAGTTGCCGCCCTGTGGCCAGACATGACGGTTCTATGCACTGCCAGTCGGACTGCCGACTGGCTGGAGGTCGCAGCCGGTCGTCTTGAGGCTTGGAAGGGTTCCTCGGCCCGGGCTGGAGCGCGTCGGGCCTTGGAATTCGTCAAGGCGTGGTATCCAGGGCTAGACCTGGACCGGCTGGCCGCGTTCCGGTCAGAGGCCCAGGCGGAGCTGCTAGCTGTGGAAGACGCCCTCGTCGCGCGCGCAGCAGCGATCGCTGACTACGCAGACACCAGCGTCTTCGTCCCTGATTGGGCTGAACACGGCAGGGAGGCACCGCCGGAGTGGTTCGGGATGAACCCGGATTATGACGAGGACTCGGTGGAGGTGATCGATTCCAGCGCCGAGGAGGAAGGCGAGGCGGAGGACAGAGGTGAGACGGAGGCGCCAGAAGGCGGAGCGGGCGACCAGCCTCAGCTCGACCGTGCCTCCAGCAACGAGCCGCGGCCGACCGAGTCAGCCGCCGCCGGAGACGATCAAGCCGAGACTGTCCGGCTGACCGCCCCGACGCCTGACACCGCCGTCTCTTCCGACCCTCCGAACCCGCCTGCCGCTTCCTTGGCTGCCGTCTTGCCTTCATTTTATCTGTTCTAGTAGTCTTTGAAGAACTTGTTAATTCGAACAATTCCACATGCGGGGTGTATTTTGAACTTCTGCTTGAAGATTCGGCCAAGGGCCTATGTAAATATTTATCCGAGTTCTATCTTTCCTTGCTCATTGCTCCTTTGGCTTTTTCCTTTGCCGCCTTCCCTTAGTCGCTGCCTTGCTAGTCGGACAACCGTTTCTGTGGCTGCCACTGGATCAAATGCTTGGCTACTTTGGGAAGGCAAGTACTTGGCCATTTTTAGAGTCTTTTAACAAGTTGGATAGAAAGCGGCAGGCTGACTACTAAAGAGTCGGCTTTGCTAAGAGAGGCAGGAAGCTGGCTTAAGCTATGTTTATGCTTTCAGTCCTTAGCCATTTTTCGTGCGGACGCCCATTCTTCCTTACTCCTGTCCACCAAACAGTCGCTCTGCGAGCTGCGGCTTCTGACAGGAGACGGCTTAGGCGTCACGCATGTAACACCCCAGATTCGATGCGCTAGGTGTCTGTCAGTTATTTGCCGTCGTTGCCATGTCATTTGCTTGCATGTTGCATTTTATCATGTCATCATGTGCATCTCATTTTGCATACGTGTTCGTCTCATGCATCCGAGCTTTTTCCCCGTTGTCCGTTTTGCAATTCGGCACTCCTATGCCCTCTGGCGTCCCCCTTTTGTCTCTCGTTGTGAGCGGGTGTTAAACTTTCTCGGAATGGCCCGAGGTTTACCAAGCGGCCTTGGTATAGCACCGGTAGACCGCCTGTCAAGTTTCGTGCCATTTGGAGGTCGTTTGGTACTCCAACGGTTAACCGGGTAACCGTAAAAGCCTCTTTTGTCTTGCAGCCCAACACCCCTCCAAAGTGGCCCAAAACCCATCCTAACCCCCTCCATGCTCTCGTTCGTTCGATCATGATCATGTGGGCGAAAACCGCTCCTCATTTGGACCCCCTAGCTCCCAGAATCTATAAATATGCCCCTCCCCCCGAAATTCGCGGATGAATTCTCCCCTGAAACCCTAGCCCCACTCCTCTCGCCCGCCGGACATGTCCGATCTGTCCCGGACGTGTCCGCTCTCCCCCTCCGCGAATCCTGCCTCGCCATGTGGCGCCCGGCTGCCCGCGCCGCCACAGGCCCACCAGGCCCGCCTCCGGTCCTCCCGGCCCGAGCGCCGCCCGCCGCCCCGAGCCGCCGCTCGCCGTCGCCTCGGCGTCGGCGCCGCCCGTCGTTCGGCCGCGCCATCCGCCGCCCGGCCCACGTTGCCGTGTGCGCGCCTCCTGCGGCTTCCCCACCACCCGAGCATCGGTCGCCGCCGTTCGCCGCCGCCCGCCCGGCTCCGCCGCCGTCCTCCGGCCTTGCCGCCCATCGCTCCTCTCGCCGGAGCGCCGCCCGTCCGCGCCCGTCCGCCGCCACCGGAGTCCCGCTTCGCCGCCCGGGATCCTTGCGAGCGCCCCGCCTCGCCGTCCTTCGGCGCCCCGTGCCTCCCGGCCCTCGCCGTCCTCCTCCGCTCCGGCCGGAGCCAGAGCTCGCCAGAGCCGCCGCGTCGTCGCCGGATCTGGGGAGTGGGATGAGATCCACCACTCCCCCGATCCAAACATCTCCCCCGTACCTGGATCCCTCCGTCCCGATCTGCGTCATCCAGTTTTCCCGGAGGTCAAAATTCCACCAAGTCCCCGAATATTTACATATTTTTAGCTCCTGTTCATCGCATCATAAATGCATCTGTGCTGCTCCGTTTCGTGCGTGTAATATGTCAAAATGTTTGCTGTGAGATGCTCTACATTTCATTCCATTGCATCATGTTCATTTGAGTCCATCTTGATGCCTGAATCATCGTTGCAAGAGTGCTATATAATGTTGTCTGCTGTCTGCTAACAGAACATGCTCATTTGTCATTTTTGTCATGTTTGATGTGTGCATCCTATGAGGTTGATGTCTACATGTGTTTTGAACTACATCATGCCATCTTTACAGAGGTGCTTGCCATGTATTTTTGTGATCAATGTGGTGACTAGAACAAGCATGCAAACTAGGCTTCGTGATGTTGCTGATTTTAGTCCCTGTTCTGCTGTTATTTTTATGCCATGTAA
The DNA here is from genome assembly GCF_018294505.1 of Triticum aestivum. Lineage (NCBI taxonomy): Eukaryota > Viridiplantae > Streptophyta > Magnoliopsida > Poales > Poaceae > Triticum > Triticum aestivum. The sequence continues at coordinate 243,260,309 of NC_057813.1, forward strand.
ACTTGATGCTACAGAGAGATCCAAGCATATTTTGAGATACTTCAGTAAGGATGTTTTGAACATATGGTTATGATCTATCCATTCATGCCCCTGTTTGAAATTATGGAGTAGTCTAGCATATCATTTTCTTGCTCTACTTTTGCTAGAAAATGTTTCCTGGTAGATTGTTTACATGTTATTCAATTCTGCCAAGGTTGTTATAGTTAATCCTTGCATGCTATGAACTTGCTCTTGCCATGCTTAGCTTCATAAACATGTATTATTACTATTGGTTTCCTTGCCATGCCATGTATTGATCTGTGGTGAGTGGTACAAGCTCATCAACATGCCTACTTATCGTTGTTTCTGCCATGTATGAATCTGTCATATAACTTGCCATGTTTACATGGGTGCCATCATATCTTCTGATCCTTTTTGGCTAATGGTCAGTAAGGGACTTTTGTTCTATGCATTTAGTAGATTCATGCCATGCCTTTGTTTGCCATGATAAGTTCCTGTAGCATGCTGTTTTATAGCTCTAAACATTGCAACCTGATGTTATTTCTGCAAAGTCTGAAACTGATATTATTTGCAATCTTGCCATGTGTGTTTGAGCATGTTCTAGTGATTTATGGAGATAGCTCAGTGTTCATGTTTTGTTATGCTTTACCTGTACATCATGTCCATTACTTTTGTTCTCATGTTAAGATGCTGTAGCATGTTGTTTTGGTGCTTGCAATATGCCTAGTTGCTGTTTTGGACAGATTGTTGCTATAACTTGTATAGAGTGTATGTGTTGAACCGTTGCTCCGTTTTGAATGTGCTCTATATGAAACTTGCTTGTTTTTGCATGAAGTTTCATATTAACATGTTGCATTCATGTTTTGAGGTGTTTGCTTGATGTTTGTATGTATTTTGCATCAATGCATGTTTAACTTGTTTTGCTCGTATCTTCTAGGCCGTAGCTCCGAACTAAATGAACTTCATATGTAACTTGACTAGAATCTAGTGTAGATCATCTTGGTGCATCTTAACTTGCTGTTTAACACTTGGACATAAGGTTTATTCAGATCTGGACCAATTTCGAAATTTGCATATGAGGACTTACCGGAATTGTTATATGTTGTTCCCGGCCTCATTTAAACTTGCCTTGATGTGTTGCTCTTGTTTGCATCATCTCTTGCCATGAGTAGCTTCATGTAGTCTTGTCTTGCATCATGCTTGTTGTGCATCATGTCTTGTCTATGTGTTGTGTGTTTACCATGTTGTGTGCTTCTTCTCGATAGTTCCCGTTTCGTTGCGATCGTGAGGATTCGTTCGTCTACGCTTGGTTCGTCTTCGTGGCTTCATCTTCTTCATGGACTCGTTCTTCTTCCTAGCGGGATTTCAGGCAAGATGACCGTCACCTTGGATCTCATTACTATCATTGCTATGCTAGTTGTTTTGTTCTTTCGCCATGTTGCATTTCCTATCACCTGTTCTTCAAGCCTCCCCAAATTGCCATGAACCTCTAACCTTTGACACCCTTCCTAGCAAACCATTGTTTGGCTATGTTACCGCTTTGCTCAGCCCCTCTTATAGCGTTATTAGTTGCAGGTGAAGTTGAAGATTGCTCCTTGGTGGACAGGTTTATGTTTGGGATATCACAATATCTCTTATTTTGTCAGGACCCCGACTCGATGCCACATCGATCTAGCATGTAACACCTCATATCACTTTGCGGCCTCACGCACGGTATTCCCACGGGTGTCGTCTTACCTTTGCCCGGGACCGTTTGCGCCTTTTGGCACACGTATATGATAGTGTCGCTAGCATCCGTATGGTAAGGAGCCCGGGCTGACATGGCTAGTCGTAAACCCAAAGTGGCACAGACTTACAGGGACAGGCATCCATGACCCAGCATCGAACGTGTCGGTCATCAGCAATTGAATCCGGGCTGTAGCACTGGGCTAGCAAGACTCCGGTAAACCGGGCTGTAGCGGGCCAACAGGACTCCGGTATCCATCGCGTGACATTTCCCTGGAGGGACAGACACAGGAACGAAGAAGGACACATGCCGGCCAGCCTAAGTGTTTCGGAGCAGTAGCAGGCTACCAAGGCTCAGTGGAGACACTAGGAGACATTTCCCGGTAAGAGAGGCTACTAAGAATAAACAACTAGATAGTCAGATCCCACACATACAAGCATTTCAATCATACACACAATATGCTCGCTATGTGCAAATATAACAAGGCATCACAACATGACTCTACAACACAAATACTTTATTTAAAGGCTCAGGGAGCCATACATATCATACACACAAGTACGGGTCACACGACCCAGCATTCAAGTCATATAGACATACAAGCCAATAGCGGAAGTAACTTGTCTGAGTACAGACAACTAGTAAAATAAAAGAGGCTTGGGAAAGCCTGGCTATACTACGTGGTCCTTCACAAACTCAGGATCACCACCTGGGCCTCAGTCTACTCATCGATGTCAACGTCTACGAAGAACCCATCAGAAGGGGTTGCCGCGTCTTCTGAAAAATGTAAATTGAAGCAACATGAGTACAAAGGTACTCAGCAAGACTTACATCAGATCCTACATACATGCACATTATCAAGAAGGGTTGGTGGGGTTATTGCAGCAAGCCAGCTTTGACTCTTGGCTAAGCTATCCTACGAGACACCAACTTGAAATGGTTTTGTGTACACGAGTCCACTACTCACCACTTCAATACACCACCGAGGATCCACCTTCGTCATTCTACGGAAGAGCCATCCTCGGCACTCACGCTTATCTTGAGATTTTTAGTAGTATCCATTTACTTGTCTATGAACTGTATAGGCAACCAAGTAGTCCTTTACCGCGGACGCGGCTATTCGAATAGATAATGTTAACCCTGCAGGGGTGTACTTCTTCATACATGTTTCCACCACTTAGCGTCTGCACACGACATGTGCTCGACAGACTTCAAGCGAAAGCCGACGTGGGTGTAGACCACGACCTACCTAAACACCTAAGTCTCTAGTCCAGGTTTATCGCCTATCCAGGTTCCATCCGCAGGGAGTCCGGCCGAGGTTTCCACATACGGCCCCGAACGATGTGTACAGGGTTCCCGAGATACCTAACGGGTATCCGGTACACCGTGCCACGTACCTACCGCATCACAGCCCACCCCGCGGGTCAGCGCTGTCCACGGCCTCCAGTAAGCTACAAACACCAGAAACTACTTGCAACTCCTGTACAGAGGACTAGGGTGAATAAGAAGTCGAGCGGGTTCATATTTCAGGGCCCAATGCATGGTAGTAGCTGAATCTTAAATCACACATACAGATCTCAGTGCTTAAGGTCGGCTTCAATGAAACAACCCACCATGTACTCCTACATGGCCTCTCATCGATACCTTTACCAAATCGTGTTCACCACATCACTCTTATTACCGGCATGATCATTTCACTCTAGCCCATCACCCAGATGAACCAGACCTGACACGACTCTAAGCATAGCAGGCATAGCAAGGTAGGAACAACACATACATACGGCTCAATCAACTCCTACACATGCTACTGGGTTTCATCTAGTTACTGTGGCAATGACAGGTCATGCAGAGGAAATGGGTTCAACTACCGTAGCACACAGCAGTTTGAAACGCGTTGTCTTAATGCAGTAAAAGAGAGCAGAAGCGAGAACATGGGATTGTATCGATATGATCAAATGGTTGGTTGCTTGCCTGATGGGTCGATGCACTGATATTGTTCTTCGTTAGGGTAATCGTGGTACTCCTCAGAGGCAGAACCTGCCGCAAAGAGCACCGATACACAAACATCACCAAACAATATGCAACAAAATGATGCATGCATGGAACATGGCAAAATGAGTGTATTGGGCTAATGCAACTAAGACCAGATGGGTTTGAACTAGTTTGAACCAAAGATTCAAGTTTCAAACTCATAAATGCCCTTTTAAGTGCTTTATCTTGTTCTGCACTAAACATCAGGTTAGCTTGCTTAAACATGCATGAAACCAGTACAGATGGATAGACTGGATTTTTCTAATCATTTTTCATATATAAAACTTTGCATTTGGAGTTACAGATTAATTTCTATGATTTTTTGAAATTTGTGGTATTTACTAGAATTTCCTGTGTAATAATAATTCCAGTAAATAAATTACTGCGTCAGCATTACGTCAGGATGACGTCAGCGGTCAACGGAACAGTCCAGGTCAACCCTGACTAGTGGGTCCCGTGTGTCAGTGTAATTAGTTTAACTAAATATTAATTAAAACTAATCCTGATTAGTTAACAGGGCTGGGCCCCACCTGTCATTGACCCAGGGGGTCAAACTGGGCCCACTCGTGGTCAAACAAGGGGTCAGCGGGGTCAACTCACCGGTGTTTAGCCGCTGGCGAGGCCGAACGCGGCGGCGAGAGTGGTTTTGTGCATTCCGGCGACCAAAAGAGCCGCGGAGGGCATCTACGTGTAGCTGGGAGCAAGTCGCAGCTCTTGGTGGTGTTGGTTGAGCTCGGGGTGGCCGGAAACGGCGCCGGCGACGACCTTGGCGGTCGCCGGAGTTCGGGTGATGATGAACCCGAGGCTACGGATTACGGCGAGGCTCGTGGAGTGGTGCTACGGGTTCCTGCGGGTGCGGTGAGTGCGTTGGACACGGTGGTGTGGCCGGTGGTTTGCCGGAGACACGTCGGCGACGAGCTCGGCGGCAGTGCGTGCAGTGAAGCTTCGTGCACTTGCTGTGGTGCACGAGAGCGAGAGAGGAAAGGGGGAGGAGGTAGCTGGGCTCATGGAGGTCTCGAAGAAGCAGACGGCGCGGTCGGGGACGAGCTGGTGCGGCGGCGACGGCGAAGGGGATCTCCAGCGATGGCGGGTCAGACGAGGTCGGTGCAGTGGCTTCAGGGCATGCAAGCACTCGGGGGAGCTCCTGGACACGACGACACGGCGCAAGGACGACGGAGAGCGCGACTACGGCGACGGTGCGGCTGCGGTGGCGTCGGCCATGGCGTGGGAGAGCGAGGGAGAGGAGCTGGGGGCGAATTGGTGTGTCCACGGGGTTCGGGGCACAACGTGGAGCTCATCCAGGCCAGCGAAGAGGCGAGGGGAGGAAGCAGGGCGGCGGGCAGCTGCGTGGCGCGCGCTGGTGCCGCCGTCGAGCACCTGCCTGCCTGCCTGGCGAAGGCAAGCAGCTCGCTGGAGTGGCTACTGGGCTGGGCTGGCTAGGTGGGCTGGTTGGTGGGCTGCCAGGTTAGTTCCCTCTCTCTCTTTTTATTTATCTTTTTTTATTTATTCTGTAGCTTTGTGGACTTTCTAAAAATACCTAGACAACTCCAAAATTCACCAAACTGTTCATGGCCACTAACTGGAATATATCCAGCATGGAACATTTTAGTTTGGGATTATTTGAGCATTTAAAATAATTTATATAATTTAAATGCCCAAACTCAAATACTTATGATTTAATTCAAAAACCTTAGGATGACCTAGAAAATTGAGCACCACTTTTGGTAGAGGTTCTGAACCAAGACAAAAATGATGGACATTTTAGAAGGGCATTTCAGGTTCATTGAAAATATTTTTAGTAAACCCTAGTTGGTTTCAGAGGGGGCTGGGGGTTCTGTCATCCCCATTTCAAGTTTCTGTTGAGAAAAAAAGACATGATGCAACACTCTAATGCATGAACTAGCTAGGGTGTGACATATTTAATTAATGCATCTATATACTTGGTAAAGGGTGGAAGACTCGGCCTTATGCCTGGTGTTCTGTTCCACTCTTGCCGCCCTAGTTTCCGTCATACCGGTGTTATGTTCCCGGATTTTGCATTCCTTACGCGGTTGGGTGATATATGGGACCCCCTTGATAGTTCGCTTTGAATAAAACTCCTCCAGCAAGGCCCAACCTTGGTTTACCATTTGCCTCACCACCACCTACTTTTCCCTTGGGAGTCGCTCTCTCGAGGGTCATCTTTATTTTAGCCCCCCGGGCCAGTGCTTATCTAAGTGTTGGTCCAAACCGGGCAGACTGCGGGGCCACCTCGGGGCAACTCGAGGGCTGGTTTTACTCGTAGGCTGACCTATCCGGTGTTGCCCCGAGAACGAGATATGTGCAGCTCCTATCGGGATTGTTGGCGCATCGGGCGGCTTTGCTGGTCTTGTTTTACCATTGACGAAATGACTTGTAAACCGGGATTCCGAGTCTGATCGGGTCTTCCTGGGAGAAGGAATATCCTTCATTGATCGCGAGAGCTTATCATGGGCTAAGTTGGGACACCCCTGCAGGGTATAAACTTTCGAAACCGGACCCGCAGTTATGGGCAGATGGGAATTTGTTAATGTCTGGTTGTACATAACTTGACACCAGATCTGAATTAAAACGTATCAACCGCGTGTGTAGCCGTGATGGTCTCTTTTCGGCGGAGTCCGGGAAGTGAACACGATTTTGGGTTATGTTTGACGTAAGTAGGAGTTCAGGATCACTTCTTGATCATTGCTAGCATCACGACCGTTCCATTTGCTCTCTTCTCGCTCTTATTTGCGTATGTTAGCCACCATATCATGCTTAGTCACTGCTGCAACCTCACCACTTTACCCCTTCCATTCCCTTTAAGCTTTGCTAGTCTTGATACCCATGGTAATGGGATTGTTGAGTCCTCGTGGCTCACAAATTACTACAACAACAGTTGCAGGTATAGGTTATGCGATGATCATGACACGAGAGCGATGTTGGCTTGTTTTGGAGTTCTTCTTCTGCTTCTTCTTTGATCAGGGGATAGGTTCTAGGTCGGTAGCCTGGGCTAGCAGGGTGGATGTCATTTGAGTTTCTGTTTGTGCTTCATCTGTAGTCAGATGATGATCTTATGTATGGTGATGTTGTATTCGTGTGGCATTGTATGCCTCTTGTATGTATCCCCATCTATTACGTAATGTTGATGTAATGATATCCACCTTGCAAAAGCATTTCAATATGCAGTTCTATCCTTGGTGGGACCTTCGAGTCTCTTTAGGATAGTATCGCATATTGGGCGTGACAACGCACTACTTGTCCGACTGCAGGAAGCATTTCATAGCGCAAGGCGGCAAGTCCCCAGGCCGACTGGTCGAGCCCGGTGCCAAGCGGCATAATAAAGAGTAGTATACTCGAAGGTATAATTCTTATCATACAGGTAACAAAAAAGGGCAGTCCCCGAGCTCGTCTCGGGGGGCCCGAAGTCTTGGTACTTTAATACAAAGGGTAGTGTGATACATACTGCATCAACTGTAAAATCTTTGGAGAAGATTTGCATTCCACGGGCGCTCTGTCTCTTTGCCGGAGTCGTCCCTCTTGCGTGCTCGGGGCTTCTGAGCGTCGATCAGGTAGTAGGAGTCGTTTCCCAGCACTTTGCTGATAATGAAGGGGCCTTCCCAAGGCGCCGATAGCTTGTGCTGGCCGGCTGCTTGCTGGATCAGCCGGAGCACAAGGTCGCCCTCTTGGAAAGATCTCGGCCTGACCTTCCTGTTGTAGTATCGGTACAGGCTCTGCTGGTAGATGCTGGACCGGCTGAGTGCCAACAGCCGGCCCTCTTCCAGCAGATCAACACCGTCTTGACGTGCTTCTTCTGCTTCTTCCTCGGTGTACATCATGACTCGCGGAGAGTCGAACTCTATGTCCGTCGGGATGACGGCTTCAACACCGTAGACAAGGAAGAAGGGTGTGAAGCCGGTTGACTTGTTTGGAGTCATGCGCAGACTCCAGAGGACGGCTGGCAACTCATCAAGCCAACAGCCGGCCGAACGCTCCAGTGGTTCGACCAGTCGAGGCTTGATGCCAGATAGGATGAGGCCATTTGCTCGCTCTACCTGGCCGTTTGACTGCGGATGGGCAACAGATGCTAAGTCCAGTCGGATGCCCTGAGTCGCGCAGAAACGGGCCAAGGCACCTTTGGCAAAATTTGTGCCATTGTCGGTGATGATGCTGTGCGATATGCCGTACCGAGTCGTGATGTCGATGATGAAAGTCACTGCAGTCGGACCATTCAACTTCTTGATGGGCTTCACTTCTATCCACTTGGTGAACTTGTCCACAACGACAAGTAAGTGAGTTAGGCTGCCTCGTGCTGTTTTGAATGGTCCCACCATGTCCAGGCCCCAAACCACAAAGGGCCAGGCAATGGGGATAGTCTTGAGTGCGGAAGCCGGCTGATGTGGCTTGGAGCGGAATATCTGGCACCCTTTGCACTTTTGGACTAATTCTTTGGCCTCTTCCAGGGCAGTTGGCCAGAAGAAACCGTGTCGGAAGGCTTTGGCGATGAGTGCTCTTGAAGCCGCATGGTGGCCGCACTCCCCTTCATGGATGTCTCTGAGAATTGCTTGGCCTTGCTCTGGCTCGACGGAACGCTGGTAGACACCAGTGACGCTGCGCCTGACCAACTCTCTGTTGACTATGGTGTAGGCTGCCGCTCGGTGTTGTACTTGCCGAGCCAAGATTTCATCAATTGGCAGTGCTTTGCTCACTAGGAACTTGAGGATGGACTGGGCCCATGAGGGTGCTGCTATTTCTTCAACTGCCAGTACTGCGACTTGGATGAGGGCGGCTGGGCTGGGAGGCGGCGGGTTGGAGTCCGCAGCCGCTTGCTGGATTGACGAAGTCCCTGGGCCGACTGGAGCAGTCCCCGGGCCGAGTTCTGGAGTCTTCGGACTGGTCGCCGTAGTCCCCGGGCCGGGTTCTGAAGTCCCCGGGCCGGCTTCGACTACGGCGTGCTTGGAGTCGGATCCGACTTCTTCGGGTGGAGCCGACACGAAGATGGAGTCTGATTCTGGTGAAGGCAGAGTGAATGGGTCCTTGGGGCAGGCTTTATTGAGGCTTGTGTAGTCGATACACATCCACACTGCTTGTTCTTCTTCAGCACCAGGACCGGGTTTGCTAACCACTCTGGAAAAAATACTTCCATAATGAAGCCGGCTGCCAGGAGCCGGGCTATCTCTTCTCCAACAACTCTTCTCTTCTCTTCTGACAGGCGGCGCAAGGGCTGCCTGACGGGCTTCACATCAGACCGGACATGTAACTTGTGCTCGGCGAATTCCGTTGGTACACCTGGCATGTCTTTAGGGGACCATGCGAATATGTCTCGATTCTCATGGAGGAAATCGACGAGCTCGCCTTCCTATTTGCTGTCAAGGTTTGCACCTATGACAGCGTACCTCTCTGGGTGCTCTGGGTCCAAGGGTATCTTCTTCGTTTCTTTGGCCGGCTTGAACGATCCTTCAGCTTCCGACTCCTTGGGGTCGGGCGACATCTCGGGCTGCTTGCCGGCCATCGCCAAAACCCGGTCAAGAAGCCACTTCTCAGCTACGATCACCAAGGACTCGGCCAGCCGACTGCTTTCGGCCGCGCAGGCGGACGACTTTCTGTAGTCGCCGGCTACGGTTAGAATCCCCTTGGAACTCGGCATCTTCATCTTGAGGTAGGCATAATGGGGGACCGCCATGAACTTGGCCAAAGCAAGTCGGCCAAGCAACGCATGGTACGGGCTTTCGAGGTCCACCACTTCAAACCAAACTGGCTCTCAGCGGAAGTGATCTTTGTCCCCAAAGAGGACGTCTATCAGGATTTTGCTGATTGGCGAGCAGGAAAGGCCAGGAACAATGCCGTGGAACACAGTCCGGCTGCTCTGAAGCTGTCTTTGCTTGATTCCTAACTTCTCCATGGTATCCTTGTACAAGATGTTGATACTGCTGTCTTCGTCTATCAGCACTCGCGAGAAACGAGCGGCCTGCCTATCTGTGGCGAGTGTGGCGCCTAAGACCAGGGCGTAGGAGCCCGGATTCGGCATCACCTCTGGGTGATCAGCTCTGCTCCAACTGATAGGCCTCTCGGACCAGTGCATGAATTTTGGAGTGTTTGATGCGACTGCATTCACCTCTTGCTACTGCAGCCGCCTGCTGCGTCGATCGTCAGCCACACTGGTGAACACCACATAGGCTCCGTGCTCTTCTGGGTACTCGTCTTGAATTGTGCCGACTGGCCTGACAGCCGGCTGCTGGGGCGGCGGTGGAGGCGGCGGCCCAGCAGGCGGGGGAGGTAGGAGGCCGTCTCCCTCGGCGATCCTGGTGAGCCAGTGGCATTTCCGGGTGGTGTGGTTCGACGGCTTCGCACCGCTGTGGAACTTGCAGGGGCCGTCTAGGGTCTGCTCGTAGGAGAAGGCTGGCAACCAGTTGGACTTGCCGCCTTTCTGTCGCTTGGCCGAGGGCTGCTCCTCCGGCTGTTGGTCTTCGACTGTCGCAACTTGCCGGCTACTGGGAGCCGGCTGTGGGGCTTTGCGCTTGTGGTCGTTCTGTTGTTGTCGCCGACTGGCGTCCCCAGCCGGAGTTCTGGGAGCCTGAGGGGCAACTTTGCCAGTCGCACTAACTTGAATCTCCGCCTTCATGGAGGAGTCGACCATGGCGTATTTGTCTGCTATGATCAGCAGCTCGTCGAGGGTTTCCGGTTCGTCGCAGAGGAGCTTGTGCTTGAGGAGGGTGCCTTCTCTGCACCTGGAAGTGAAGTACTCGATAGCCTGCACCTCATGCACGCCCTCGCAGGAGTTCCGAAGCTCGGCCCAACGCGTGAGGTAGTCGCGAGTCGGCTCGTCGGGGCCTTGCACGCACAAGGAGAGTTGGCGAGGCTTGGGAGGTCGCTTGTACGTGCTCGTGAAGTTGCGGACGAAGGCTTCGGTGAAGTCGACCCAGCTGTTTATGCTGCGGGGCTTCAGGCTGTTCAACCATGTCCGGGCCGTGCCCTGGAGCATCAGTGGAACATACTTCACGGCAACACGCTTGTTGCCATTTGCTATGTTGACGGCCGTGGAGTAGTCAACTAGCCAGTCTTCCGGCTTCACGGAGCCGGTGTACTTGGGCGTATTCTCGGGGGAGCGTGAACCCTTTGGGAAAGGGCTCATCTCGGATGCTGGGTCCGACACAGGGAGGACCCAACTCGTCTTCTTCTTCGAGCGCCAGGAATCGATGGAGTCGGTCGATCCGGTGGCGGGCGTCATTTTCTCCGACTCCCTCTCCGCGGCCAAGGCGGTCGCCGAGAGTCGGATGCTCAACGGGTGGCGGGGAGACTCGCCTTTCTTTGCGAGGAGGAGGGGACAAGTAGTCGTCCCGCCGTTCTACTGCTTTGGGGCGGCCGTCTTGGTCGCGTGTAACGCCCCGAGACCGACGCTCCAGAAGACTTCCAGCTATTCCGAGTTTCGCCATGTGTTTGTTTTGCTTGTTGCATTCATCAATGCATCATTTGCTTTGCATCATGTCATCATGCAAGCCCTTTTTAAAAACTCACCTAAATAAATTGCATAGATCTTTGATCTATTTAAATCGAGGGAGTTCACATGGTGATTTATCTTCATAACATATCCTCCCAATATTATTTAGGGAGCTAATAAATATTCCACTAATTTGGAATTCACCATAACACACTTGCAAAATATTCCATGCCTTTGTTATATCACTTCTTGACCTCAAACTTTGTCCATAAATTCTTTCATCACTTTCCGGAGCTCCACCAAAAATCTCAACATTTTGGCCACTCCTAAACCTTGTCCTAGTTCAAACCATTTGAATTAAATTCAAATGAATTTAAATTTAAATCTTGCATTCATGCCAACTTCTATTTTCTTGGATTAAGCTCATTTTTATGAGTCCGGGGAAATTAACCCTATGCGCAAATTCTTCCCCTAACCCTCTCTTTCTTTCTCTTCTCTCTAATTCTTTTCTGCTAAAGAATAGAAGGGAGGGAGAGAGAGTCTAGACCAGCTGGGCGTCCTAGCCCACAGCACCAGCCCACCTCATTAGGCCCAGCAGGCCCCAGCTTCACAACCCTAGCCTCATCCCGGTCGACCCCCTCCTCCTCCTCGTTTCCACGCGCGCCGCCATCCATCTCCTCGCTCGATCCCCATCTCCCCTCGATCTCCTCCCTCGCGCCCCTTCCTCCTTTGCCTCGTCCCCAACGCTTGGAGGCCTCCTCCCTTGCCTCTCGATCTCGCCGCGCCGGCCTGCGACCGCCGCTGATGACGAGCTCCACCAGGAGCCTGGAGTCCCCTGCCCCCTCTGCACGAGCGCCGTGCGCGCTGGCACCCGCGCCGCTCCTCCCCATCGTCTTGGCCGGAGCTCACCGTGCCCGATCCCCATGGACGCTGCTGCCGCAACCGTCGCTCGACTCCACCACACGCGTGCCTCGCACCGGGCCTCCTCTCTCCAGCGCCGCCCTCCATCTTCCTCCATCTTCCCCGGCGCCCTATGCCTCTTCTCCGCCTCCTTGTTCGTCTCCCAGCACGCACACGCCTGCAACTATGGCGCTCATGCCCGACGGCAGCAGCATCAGGACGACGCCGCCGTCCGCCTTGTCTTCTCCTCCCAGGATCCTTCTCCCGTGGCCATACACATCACACACGACACCTCAGTCGCGGATGCGCCCTGGTGCATCGTTGCCGGCAACCTCCTGCTTCGTGCCACCTCTCCTGTGACGCGCGCGTCGCCACTTGCCTCTGGCCGCCACCGAGAACCTCAAGTCCCACCCAGAGCCCAAGTGTGAAGACTCCGTGGATGTGCATCTCACTTGTGCCACTTTGGATTGCCAAGACCGTCAAGGATCGAGACTGCTCGGGACCATGTCGTCTCGCCGGAAGGTCAAGACCGTTACGGGATTCACCAAGTACCACTACGACCCGTGTACAACTACCTTCGCCAAGACCGAATCAACAATTACCCCTTCGAGTTGACAAGACCGGCAAGCCCGACGACCCCGAACATCTACGAAACGTGTACCACTACTTCCACTACCGTCGCCACGTGAACAACTACTTCCCACGACGACCCGTGAACGACTACTTCCTCTACATCGTACCGAACTCGATTCGCCCCAAAACGCACGCTTCAAAGGTATAATCTCGAGATGATCACGGCCGTGAATAAATGCTTTGTTGTATGAGATGCCGTGTTTGCACCGTGTCCGAGAGAGGTCGTTGCACGTTCCTCTTTTGCCATGCCGCCGTCTTGTGGGACACCCGGTATCCGGGATCACCCCACCATCTTTTGCATGTTCCACACCTCCACATCTTTGGTTGCACCGGTCATTCAACGATTTATCGGAACCGGGACGTTGCCATGGCATCGTTTCCGTTTTCGTCGACGTGGCACCCTATTCTTTCTGCCATGGTGACCAAATGCTCCTAATCATCTTCATGTCAACATTTTCGTAAAAAAATGCATAAAACTTGTGCATGCCGTCCGCATCATGATAACAACATTTAAGATGTTTAAAATTGTTGTTTGCTTTTAAATTGCTAAATGACATGGGGATTTTCCGGATTTGTTATTTGTTATATCCGGCCCCATTTAAATTGTCTAAATAGTTAGTTTTATTATGCTTCACCTCTTGCCATGTTTAATAACATTTAATATTGTTTTGTACCTAAACGAGAGAGAACTAAATAATTGATGTGGTGTTTTTTCAATATGCAACTCGTTGCATATTGAGCTCCACTTAACTTGTAGTGTTGTTTGTGCATATTGCCATGCCATGCCTCATTAAACCGGACATGCATCATACTTGATTGTGCATCATGCCATGATTATGATTGTGCATTTACCATGTTGTTTGCTTCTTTCCGGTTTGCTTCTCTCATTAGCTTCGGTTTCGTTCCGGAGTTGTGAGGATTCGTTCGACTACTCCCGTTCGTCTTCTTCATGGACTTGTTCTTCTTCCTTGCGGGATTTCAGGCAAGATGACCGCTACCCTGGATCTCACTACTATCATTGCTATGCTAGTTGCTTCGTTCTATCGCTATGCTGCGCTACCTATCACTTGTTTATCAAGCCTCCCAAATTGCCATGTCAGCCTCTAACCTTTTCACCCTTCCTAGCAAACCGTTGCTTGGCTATGTTACCGCTTTTGCTCAGCCCCTCTTATAGCGTTGTTAATTGCAGGTGAAGTTGAAGATTTCTTCATGGTGGACAGGATTATGTTGGGATATCACAATATCTCTTTTATTATTAATGCATCTATATACTTGGTAAAGGGTGGAAGACTCGGCCTTATGCCTGGTGTTTTGTTCCACTCTTGCCGCCCTAGTTTCTGTCATACCGGTGTTATGTTCCCGGATTTTGCGTTCCTTACGCGGTTGAGTGATTTAAGGGACCCCCTTGACAGTTCGCTTTGAATAAAACTCCTCCAGCAAGGCCCAACCTTGGTTTTACCATTTGCCTCACCTAGCCCTTTTTCCCTTGGGTTTCTGGAGCCCGAGGGTCATCTTTATTTTAACCCCCCCGGGCCAGTGCTCCTTCGAGTGTTGGTCCGAATTGAGCAGCCTACGGGGCCACCTCGGGGCAACTTGAGGGCTGGTTTTACTCGTAGTTTGACTTATCCGGTGTGCCCTGAGAACGAGGTACGTGCGACTCCTATCGGGATTTGTTGGCACATTGGGCGGCTTTGCTGGTCTTGTTTTACCATTGTAGAAATGTCTTGTAAACCGGGATTCCGAGTCTGATCGGGTCTTCCTGGGAGAAGGTATATCCTTCGTTGATCGCGAGATCTTATCATGGGCTAAGTTGGGACACCCCTGCAGGGTATAAACTTTCGAAAGCCGTGCCCGCGGTTATGTGGTAGATGGGAATTTGTTAATGTCCGGTTGTAGATAACTTGACACCAGATCCGAATAAAAACGCATCAACCGTGTGTGTAGCCGTGATGTTCTCTTCTCGGCAGAGTTCGGGAAGTGAACACGATTTTGGGTTATGGTTGACGTAAGTAGGAGTTCAGGATCACTTCTTGATCATTGCTAGCTTCATGACTGTTCCGCTTGCTCTCTTCTCGCTCTTACTTGCGTATGTTAGCCACCATATATGCTTAGTCGCTGCTGCAACCTCACCACTTTACCCCTTCCTTTCCCATTAAGCTTTGCTAGTCTTGATACCCATGGTAATGGGATTGCTGAGTCCTTGTGGCTCACAGATTACTACAACAACAGTTGCAGGTATAGGTTGTGCGATGATCATGACGCGAGAGCGATGTTTGCTTGTCTTGGAGTTCTTCTTCTGCTTCTTCTTCGATCAGGGGATAGGTTCCAGATCGGCAGCCTGGGCTAGTAGGGTGGATGTCGTTTGAGTTTTTGTTTGTGTTTCATCCATAGTCGGATGATGCTCTTATGTATTGTGATGTCATATTCGAGTGGCATTGTTTGCCTTATGTATGTATCCATATCTATTATGTAATGTCGATGTAATGATATCCACCTTGCAAAAGCGTTTCAATATGCGGGTCTATCCTTCGTGGGACCTTCGAGTTCCTTTTGGATAGGGTCGCATATTGGGCGTGACAAGTTGGTAATCAGAGCCTCGACCGACCATAGGAGCCCCCTTGATTGTTGGCCGTTGTTGAGTCTAAAAAAACTATTGTTGAGTCTTAGGATTATATATATCGGAGAGTAGGATTCTTTTTACTCCTCATCCCCCTTCGTCGCTCTGGTGAGGACTCCTGACGTAGATGTTTTGTCTTTCCTCTCCTCAAATTTCACTAATTTTTTTAGGATCACGCGGGTATCTTGGAATCGTTCCGATGGTTTTGTGACGAGAACATTGTTCTTGGTGCCTCCTGCTTTTATGTGGCAGTGACCCGGGGAGTTGAGCTCCGAGGTGTTGTCATCACAATTTTATCGTTGCAGTTCTGGAATACCTGAGTTTTGCCGACATCGAAAATCTCTTTTATGCAGTTGTTGGTGAGATAACCTCGACGCCACCCAGTACTGGGGCGGGAGTTCGGGAGTATTGCCATAACTCGTATAACAGATGCTTTTCGAAGGTTGAGGTACATGATTTCCGGAGTTTTCTTGGTTATGTGTTGACGGATGGATACAACTGGATGTAGGTATTGTTAGTTTGGGTGAGATATATTGCTTCCCCTGTATCCCCAACACCAGATTGCATAACCGGAAAGTTTCAGGTGTTTATAGGTGGGAATTCAAGTAGCTCCTAGAATATCTTTCCGACAGATGCATGATATGGGATTGGGTAAATCTCTATCATATGTATTTATTCCGGCTTATTCTGCAAGCCAAATCCTTTGTTTTGTTTTATTTGTGGTATTTGAGTTGCTTCAAAGTCAAATGTTGAATCCATACCTTTCCTAAACGGTGTTCTCATATTTATATGGGAGTACTAATCCTTTTGATCATTGAGATTGTCATGTCAATTCTTTCCAACTGGTGTGCTTCTCTTCAAGTGGATCCGATCAGTTCAACATTTGTGAGATCAATTCAATGTTTTCTCAACGGTATCCGTTTCATCCGTCCCCAAGTATCTTTGCGAGGAGGAGGGGACAGGTAGTCGTCCCGCCGTTCTACTGCTTTGGGGCGGCCGTCTTGGTCGCGCTCGATGGTGATGCGAGTCCGACTGTGGCTGACAGCCGGATCCTTGTCTTTCCTTCCGCGGACACCGCCAGTTGGTGTCCGGGACATCGCGCCTTGATCTCAGCGGGGAGGCAAGTCGTCGTTTTGTCGTTGCGGTGCCTCCGTGTGGCAGCCGGCTTCGTTCTGCGCGGCAGCCGCGTCGAGGAGCTGCTGAACTCGCTCCGTCATCAGGCGGCGCTCTTCACCTTCGAAGTTGTCTAGCTCATCCGCCGCCGCCTGGGCAGCGCGGATGTTCTCCGCAGGCGTGGTGTACACAGGGCGATTAGCCCCGAACAGGTTGGCGATGGCCGCGCCACGCTGCCGGACCGCGCCTAGGTGGGTAGGCCCAGTTGGAGCCGGCAGGCCGCCCATAGCGCGATCCATCTCACGCTGGTAGGCCTCTGACAAGCGTCTCATGCCCGCTAGCTTCTTCGCGCCCTCGACGAGCTGGAGGTGGCGCGCCTCCAGCGTCTTGGCGTTAGCGTCTCCCGGAATGGGCGCGGTCAGGTCTTGCAGAGCCGCGTCGAGTGGATCATGAGCTCCTTCGCCGGAACGCTCACCGTGATCGAGGACGAGGACCTCCGTGACGGTGCTTCCGCCGCTCACTGCGCAAGGGAGCGGCTCGTCGTAGATCACCACGTTGGTGGGGAACGCGTCGAGCGACGCGGTGTCGGAGTCGACCAGCATCGGGTCGGTGGAGCCTATGGACTCCAGGTCCACAGCAGGCTCGCCGGCGACGTGGAGTTGGTCAAGGAGACCAGCGAGGAGGCTCTCAGGGCCGCTCGTGCCTGCGTCGGATGCAGGCTCATCGGAGAGGCGAACCTCGCCGATAAGTTCAGCGAGGCAGCTGGCCGCGCAGGCAATCTCAGCATCGTGCAGCACGTCGGCGCAGACTCCATCTGGCGTGCCGGGCTGGCTGTGCTCACCAGGGAGGAAAAGGGTTCCCGTCCAGAGCAGGTCTCCGGACGACGGTGCACCTCGCCCCATGGTGGGCGCCAAATGTCGGGGATTGGGTGCAACATATGCCAAGGGATGGCTTATCATGGTGGGAGCGAGTAGAACGTCGCCGGTGCCCGGAAGCGGGATGAGGCGAAGACATGCACGCCGGCGGATCTTACCCAGCTTCAGGGCTCTCCGAGGAGATAACACCCCTACTGCTGCTCTGCGGGGTCTCCGCATGATCACTATGGCAAAGTGAATACAAGGTTGCTCCTAGAGCTGTTTTCCGGAGGTAGGAGAGGGCAAGGCTAGCTCCCTCCTTCCTATATGATCGGGTGCATGGGTGCCCCGGGGGCTTATATAGGCCTGCCCCCCAGGGATACAATGGTAATCCGGCTGGGCGCGGGTCCCAGCCGTCTGTCTCTCAGGCCGCCGTCTTCTTCGCCGACTGGTGGGCCCCGCCGATAGGCCTGGTACTGTAGCCGTGCTTCTAATGACGCTGGCTTGGTCATGGGGTCGTGGCAATAGTGCCGCCGCATGGCGGACGGCCACTGTCGCCATTCCCCGTCTTGTCTGGTTAATGGCGTGCGGGGCCCGTGGGAGGGGCCGGCTGACTCCAGGGGGCCAACTCCCACGGGTCCGTCTTCGTGGCGCTCTCGCTGCCTTCTGTACCCCCACTGACGGACGGGTCCCACTGTCTCTGGGCCATACAGGTAGGCCGTCGTGGGCATAGTACGCCGCCCACGGGGGCTGAGGTCAGGGTAGGCATGGCAACAGTGCCGCTCCACGATGGAGATTTCCAGCGGTACGGCACACTGTAGCCATGCCAGCCCTTCATGAATGGGGTAGAGAGAGCCATGTAGTGACCATATCCCGCCCCGTCTGTCGTGGCAGGGGGTGGTTGGAGCCGCGGGCCGACTCCTATAGTCGGCCTAACTCGAAGTCGCCAGCCAAGAGTCGGCTTATTTCGAAGTCGTCAGCTAAGAGTCGGCTTAACTCGAAGTCGTCCCTGGGACTCGGCCGTGAGGGGCAGTTGCCGCCGACTCCCAGGAGGCGGCCCTTTATCATGGGGTCTTGAGGGGCGCAGTCTGCCCCGATGTTTTGAAAGGTTCTGGGGCTCGGGTCAGCCTACCCGTGGCCCATTACTCCGACACCCAACCACTAACAAGCATCAATCCATGGCTTGCTCGAAACAACGAGTGCCTCCAACATACAACAGCCCTGGGGGAGTTTTGTTTAATTGTTTCGATTTGCTTTGATCTTTTTGGATCATGGGACTGGGCATCCTGGTTACCGGCCCTTTCTCGTGAATGAGGAGTGGAGTCCACTCCTCGTGAGAATAACCCACCTAGCATGGAAGATATAGGCAACCCTAGTTGTAACATGAGCTGCTCGAGCATACAAAACAGAATTTCATGTGAAGGTTTGGAGTTTGGCACATACAAATTTACTTGGAATGGCAGGTAAATACCGCATATAGGTAGGTATAGTGGACTCATATGGAACAACTTTGGGGTTTAAGGAGTTTGGATGCACAAGCAGTATTCTCGCTTAGTACAAGCGAAGGCTAGCAAAAGACTGGGAAGCGACCAACTGAGAGAGCGACAACAGTCGTAAACATGCATTAAAATTAATTTACACCGAGTACAAGCATGAGTAGGATATAATCCACCATGAACATAAATATTGTGAAGGCTATGTTGATTTGTTTCAACTACATGCGTGAACATGTGCCAAGTCGAGTCACTCAATTCATTTAAAGGAGGATACCATCCCATCATACCACATCATAATTATTCTAATAGCATGTTGGCACGCAAGGTAAACCATTATAACTCATAGCTAATCAAGCATGGCACAAGCAACTATAATCTCTAAATGTCATTGCAAATATGTTTACTTCATAATAGCTGACTCAGAAACAATGAACTCATCATATTTACAAAAACAAGAGAGGTCGAGTTAATACCAGCTTTTCTCATCCCAATAAGTCCATCATATATCATCATTATTGCCTTTCACTTGCATGACCGAACGATGTGTATAATAATAAGAGTGCACGTGCATTGGACTAAGCTGGAATCTGCAAGCATTCAACTCAAGATACAAGACAAGGTACTATGGGCTCTAAGTTAAATAAACAATCATGCATATGAGAGCCACTAAGCATTTTCAATATGGTCTTCTCGACCACCAAAGGAAAGAAAAGAAAATAAAACTATTTACACAGGAAAGCTCCCAACAAGTAAGAAGAACTAGAAATCTTTTTTGGGTTTCATTTTAATTCTACTACAAGCATAGAATTTAAACTAACTATTTTTTTGGTTTTTCTTAAAGTTTATCAAACACACAAGAAGAAAACTAGAAAAAGAAGTTTAAACTAACATGGATAATACAATGAAAGAGTATGAGCACCGACGACTAGTGTGTGAACATGAATGTAAAGTCGGTGAGAAATACGTACTCCCCCAAACTTAGGCTTTTGGCCTAAGTTGGTCTAGTACCAAGGACCGCCGCTACTCTCCCCGTTGTAATGGGAGGTGTAATCAGGATACCACTGGCTAGTCATCTCCGGATCCCACTGGACAGATGATGCATGATAAGGGTCCAGTTCAGGTTCCGGCTCAGGTTCAGGCTCTGGAGTGAAAGCTTGTGCTCGATGATTGTTCACCGCTTCCAGGGTAATAAGAAAATTTTCTGCAAGCAAATCAAACAACAGAGGCACAGGCAAAATAATAATCTCAATGTGTTTCTTATTAAATCTAAGTTTATACAAGAGCATCTTCTCTTTGTTGTCAACAATAAACTTGTGTGATACCATGCTCTTGTAATCTAAAATGTGGGGAGGCAATTTTGTCTCCTCCTCCTCATGGTGCCTAATGGGTATCTGAAAATGTTTAGCAAGACGTGCAGCATAGATACCTCCAAATATGGGGCCTTTTGTACGATTCAGGGCTAGTCGTTTAGCAACGACGACACACATACTAAAAGTATTGTCCCCAAGCAAAGCATGTTGAAGAATGGTAATATCAGGAACGCTCAAGTTTCCAGTAT
The DNA here is from genome assembly GCF_018294505.1 of Triticum aestivum. NCBI lineage: Eukaryota > Viridiplantae > Streptophyta > Magnoliopsida > Poales > Poaceae > Triticum > Triticum aestivum. Next base: position 243,280,672 of record NC_057813.1, read on the forward strand.
TTCCTCGACCAATTAAGAATCTACTAGCAAATATAGCAAATATAGCAAAATAGCGTAAAACAGGAAAGTGTATGCTAGAGACTTTCGCCTCGGAACCCTTCTTTGGCTCCTCTACAACTATAGTTTTAACAAAGCCATCGACATCTTCATGATGGGGTTCCTCTAATTCTCCCTCATAAGGTATCCTATGACATAAAGACATTTCTTTGAACTCATCATATAAATGAAATGATACTGCAGGCGGTGACTTCTTAGGATAATAATAAAAGTTTTGCACGAAAGTATTGGTAAGTAAGAGATACTGATCGATTCGGTCGTTGATGAAACCGGTGAGGCCTGCAGTCTCGATTAAAGCATAAAAGTCTTCATGAATTCCGGCTTCTTTCAAGAAATCCTCGCATGGCCATTCACACGATCGTACTTCTGCTAAGCGAGGAAGATTATATTTGGCTTTTTCCTTCTCTTTGGCTTGTTTTTCCTGAGAGCTTTGGCTAGAAGAGCCTTTAAAGGGCCACCTTAACATTTTCTGAAAGTTTCTGAAATTTTAGTAACTTCAAAATAAAAGTGAAAAAACTAAACAAAACTGATAGCAACTACTCCTACAAGTGCCTAGAGCCTATATCATGCATTGGAATTGCCTGGGACCTCAAAATTTTAACATGCAAGCTCAAGAACATGGTCACCTAAGCAGAAAAAATTGCAATGAATAAAGCACTAGAACAAAAACTAATTGGACCAATGGAGGAGTCACATACCAAGCAACAATCTCCCAAAGCAGTTTTGTGAATGGAGCTTTGAGCTAAGAGATCGAAAATCGCAGCAAAATGAGCTAGAACTCGTGCTTGAGCTGGATGGGGATTTTTTGGGTAGAAGATGAAGTGTGTGGGTGCTGGCATAAGTGGAGGGGGGCCACTAGGGGCCCACGAGATAGGGGGGCTCCTCTCTCATGGCCCGGTGCTTGCCCCTCCTGCAGTGTTTTCAGTGCCTAAAATCCTCAATTATTCCAGAAAAAATCATACTAAATTTGCAGGGCATTTGGAGCACTTTTATTTTTGGACTATTTTTTTATGCACAGATAATTCAGAAAACAGACAAGTAATACTATTTTTTCTTTATTTATTCTAAATAACAGAAAGTAAAAAGAGGGTACAGAATGTTGTGCCTTCTAGTTTCATCCATCTCGTGATCATCAAAATGAACCCATTAACAAGGTTGATCAAGTCTTGTTAACAAACTCATTCCGAATAACACGGAACCGGAGAAATTTCGAATAACACTAAGTTACCTCAACGGGGATATGAAAATCTCCAACAATAGGAATATCATACTTCTTCTTGACAGTAGGGAGAGGAAATTCAAAACCCCCAAAAATGATAGTTGGAACTTTTTCAATATAATTGATGCTATGAACTTGAGATTATTTCCTCAGAAAGTGTGCCGTATGCTCATTACCATTAACATGAAAGGTGACATTGCCCTTGTCGCAATCAATAACAGCCCCTGCAGTATTAAGAAAAGATCTACCAAGGATAATAGACATACTATCGTCCTCGGGAATATCAAGAATAACAAAGTCCGTTAAGATAGTGACATTTGCAACTACAACAGGCACATCCTCACAAATACCGACAGGTATAGCAGTTGATTTATCAGCCATTTGCAAAGATATTTTAGTAGGTGTCAACTTATTCAATTCAAGTCTACGATATAAAGAGAGAGGCATAACACTAACACCGGCTCCAAGATCACATAAAGCAGTTCTAACATAATTTCTTTTAATAGAGCATGGTATAGTTGGTACCCCGGGATCTCCAAGTTTCTTTGGTATTCCACCCTTAAAAGTGTAATTAGCAAGCATGGTGGAAATTTCAGCTTCTGGTATCTTTCTTTTATTTGTAATGATATCCTTCATATACTTAGCATAAGGATTTACTTTCAGCATATCAGTTAAGCGCATACGTAAGAAAATAGGTCTAATCATTTCAGCAAAGCGCTCAAAATCCTCATCATCCTTTGACTTGGATGGTTTAGGAGGAAAGGGCATGGGTTTCTGAACCCATGGTTCTCTTTCTTTACCATGCTTCCTAGCAACAAAATCTCTCTTATCATAACGTTGATTCTTTGATTGTGGGTTATCAAGATCAACAACAGGTTCAATCTCTACATCATTGTTTTTGCTAGGTTGAACATTAACATTATCATTAACATTATCACTAGGTTCATATTCATCACCTGATTGAGTTTCAACATCGGAAATAGAAATATCATTGGGATTCTGAGGTGTGTCTACAGTAGGTTCACTAGAAGCATGCAAAGTCCTATCGTTTTTCTTTTTCTTCTTCTTAGAGGAACTATGTGCCTCTAAATTATTTCTCTGAGAATCTTTGCTCGATTCTCTTAGGGTGGCCTTCAGGATACAAAGGTTCCTGAGTCATTCTACCAGTTCTAGTAGCCACTCTAATAGCAAAGTCATTTTTATTATTTAATTCATCAAGCAAATCATTTTGAGCTTTAAGTACTTGCTCAGCTTGAGTAGCAACCATAGAAGTATATTTGCTAATGCGGTGAAGTTCATCTTTGACTCTAGCCAGATTATCGCTTACGCGTCCTATCTCGAAAGCATTATTCTTTAACTCTCTACCAACATAAGCATTAAAAGTTTCTTGTCTAGCCATGGAGTCATCAAATTCATCTAAGCATGGGCTATGAAATTTAGTAGAGGGTATTTCAACTTTATCATATCTATAAAGAGAATTTACCTTTACTACCTGTGTCGGGTTATCAAGACAATGTGGTTCTTCAGGCGGTAAATTAAGACCATGTATTTCTTCAATAGGTGGTAAATTCCTAACATCTTCAGCTTTAATACCTTTTTCTTTCATTGATTTCTTTGCCTCTTGCATATCTTCAGGACTGAGAAATAAAACACCTCTCTTCTTCGGAGTGGGTTTAGGAATTGGCTCAGGAGTTGGCTCAATTGGTTCAGGAATTGCCTCTGGAACTGGCTCGGGAAGAGTCCAATTATTTTCATTAGTCCACATATTATTCTATAATATTTCAGCTTCGTCGACTGTTCTTTCCCTGAAAACACAACCAGCACAACTATCCAAGTAATCCTTGGAAGCATCGGTTAGTCCATTATAAAAGATATCAAGTATTTCATTTTTCTTAAGAGGATGATCAGTCAAAGCATTAAGTAACCGGAGAAGCCTCCCCCAAGCTTGTGGGAGACTCTCTTCTTTGGTTTGCACAAAATTATATATTTCCTGCAAGGCAGCTTGTTTCTTATGAGCAGGGAAATATTTAGCAGAGAAGTAATAAATCATATCCTGGGGACTACGCACACAACCCGGAGCAAGAGAATTATACCAAGTCTTAGCATCATCCTTTAATGAGAACGGAAATATCTTAAGGATATATAAATAGCGAGACTTCTCATCATTAGTAAATAGGGTAGCTATATCATTCAACTTGGTAAGGTGTGCCACAACAGTTTCAGATTCAAGGCCATAAAAAGGATCAGATTCAACTAAAGTAATAATCTCAGGATCAACAGAGAATTCATAATCCTTATCAGTAACACAGATGGGTGAAGTAGCAAAAGCAGGATCGGGTTTCATTCTAGCATTAAGAGACTGTTGCTTCCATTTAGCTAATAATTTCTTAAGATCATATCTATCATTGCAAGCAAAAATTTTCCTAGCTTCTTCTTCATTCATAACATAACCCTTAGGAACAACAGGTAATACATAATCATTGGGAGAACCTTCATCATCACTATCATCAATAATAGGTTCTTCGGTAATTTCATTCCCCCTAACTCTAGCAAGTTGTTCATCAAGAAATTCACCTAATGGCAAGGTAGTATCACGCACAGAAGTAGTTTCATCATGCATAGCGGAAGTGGCATCATCAATAACATGCGACATATCAGAATTCATAGTATTAGCAGGTTTAGGTGTCGCAAGCCTACTAATAACGAAAGGAGAATCTAGTGCAGAGCTAGATGGCAGTTCCTTACCTCCCCTCGTAGTTGAGGGCAAAATCTTGGTTCTAGTGTCTTTCAAGTTCTTCATAGTGATCAACATATATAAATCCCAAGTGACTCAGAGAATAGAGCTATGCTCCCCGGAAACGGCGCCAGAAATTAGTCTTGATAACCCACAAGTGTAGGGGATCGCAACAACTTTCGAGGGTAAAGTATTCATCCCAAATTTATTGATTCGACACAAGGGGATCCAAAGAATATTCTTGAGTATTAGCAGTTGAGTTGTCAATTCGATCACACCTGGATAACTTAGTATCTGCAGCAAAGTATTTAGTAGCAAAAGTGGTATGATAATAAAGGTAACAGTAGCAAAAGTAAAGATAAATGTTTTTGGGTTTTTGTAGTAGTTGTAACAGTAGCAACAAAAAAGTAAATAAGCGAAGAACAATATGTGAAAAGCTCGTAGGCAATGGATCAGTGATGGATAATTATGTCGGATGCGATTCCTCATGCAATAGTTATAACATAGGGTGATATAGAACTAGCTCCAATTCATCAATGTAATGTAGGCATGTATTCCGTAAATAGTCATACGTGCTTATGGAAAATAACTTGCATTACATCTTTTGTCGTACCCTCCCATGGCAGCGGGGTCCTAGCGGAAACTAAGGGATATTAAGGCCTCCTTTTAATAGAGAACCGGAACAAAGCATTAGCACATATTGAATACATGAGCTCCTCAAACTACGGTCATCACTGAGAAGTATCCCGATTATTGTCACTTCGGGGCTGTCGGATCATAACACATAATAGGTGACTATAGACTTGCAAGATAGGATCAAGAACACACATATATTCATGAAAACATAATAGGTTCAGATCTGAAATCATGGCACTCGGGCCCTAGTGACAAGCATTAAGCATAGCAAAGTCATAGCAACATCAATCTCAGAACATAGTGGATACTAGGGATAAAACCCTAACAAAACTAACTTGATTACATGGTAAATCTCATCCAACCCATCACCATCCAGCAAGCCTACAATGGAATTACTCACGCACGGCGGTGAGCATCATGAAATTGGTGATGGAGAATGGTTGATGATGATGACGGCGATGAATCCCCCTCTCCGGAGCCTCGAACAGACTCCAGATTAGCCCTATCGAGAGAGATTAGGGCTTGGCGGCGGCTCCATGTCGTAAAACGCGATGAAACTTTCTCTCTTATTTTTTCTCTCTCCGAACGTGAATATATGGAGTTGGAGTTGAGGTCGGTGGAGGTCCAGGGGGCCCATGAGATAGGAGTCCGCGCCCTTGGGGGGGCGCCCCCTGTCTCGTAGATAGCCTGTGGGCCCCCTGGTATTGATTATTTCGCCAAAAATTCTTATTAATTCCAAAAAGTGCCTCCGTGGATTTCCAGGACATTCTGAGAACTTTTATTTTCTACACATAAAACAACATAATGGCAGTTCTGCTGAGAACAGCGTCAGTCCGGGTTAGTTTCATTCAAATCATGCAAGTTAGAGTCCAAAACAAGGGCAAAAGTGTTTGGAAAAGTAGATACGTTGGAGACGTATCACCCGCCACAGCAATACTGGCACAGGAGATGAAAACAATCCGGATGGTACCGAAGATGAATACAACCCCGATCAGCCTGCCTTCGAGCAGGCCGAACAGGAGGACGGGCAGGTCAGCCCAGACGAACAGGCGGCAGACGGATACCCGGAGGAGGAAAACTACATGCCCCCTTCCGAAGATGAGATTAGCCTCGGCGACGACGAGTTCGGCGTGCCTGAGGATCCCGTAGAGCAGGAGCGGTTCAAGCGCCGGCTTATGGCCACCGCGAGGAGCCTGAAAAAGAAGCAGCAGCAGCTCCAAGCTGATCAAGACCTGCTCACAGACAGATGGACTGAAGTCCTGGTAGCCGAGGAATATGGACTCGAGCGCCACACAGCTGACCGGCCACCTCGTGGCCGGGATAAAACAACGTATCTGCCCGAATACCAGCCCGCACCCCCACACCAATACACTATGGCCCGGGGCAATAGGCAGGACCTGCAAGATATACTGGAAAACAAGGCAGGACAGCCAAGACCGATCTACGAATCACAGGGGCGCGCCCCAACACGTGATGATGATCGTCATGCCGGATACACTATCAACAAGTCCGGCCGGGCCGAACACAGCCAACCAAACTCATTCGAACTGCGTAGCCACATAGCTCGGCATAGAGGCGCCTCACACCCCCTCTGCTTCACTGACAAAATGATTGATCATGAATTCCCAGAAGGGTTTAAACCCGTAAACATTGAATCATACGATGGCACAACAGACCCTGCAGTATGGATCGAAGACTTCTCCACATTCACATGGCCCGCGGTGACGATCTACACGCCATAAAGTATCTTCCACTTAAGCTAAATGGACCAGCCCGGCACTAGCTAAATAGCCTGCCGGCAAATTCCATTGACAGTTGGGAAAACCTGGAGGACGCTTTCCTCGACAACTTCCAAGGCACATACATACGACCACCGGATGCTGATGACTTGAGCCACATTACCCAACAGCCCGGAGAGTCAGCAAGAAAATTCTGGACTTGGTTCCTAACTAAAAAGAACCAAATTGTCGACTGTCCGGACGCCGAAGCCCTGGCGGCCTTTAAGCATAATATCCGCGACGAGTGGCTCACCCGACACCTCGGCCAGGAAAAACTGAAATCCATGGCGGCGCTCACGACACTCATGACCCGCTTTTGTGCGGGCGAGGACAGCTGGTTGGCTCGTAGTAGCACCACGCCAATAAACTCCGGCACTTCACATGTCCGCGACAATAACGGCAAGCCACGGCGCAACAGACATAAGCGTCGGAACAATGGCGACAACACTGAAGACACGACAGTCAACGCGGGATTCAGTGGCTCAAAATCCGGTCAGCGGAAAAAGCCATTCAAAAGAAACAATCAGGGACCATCCAATCTGGACCGCATACTCAATCACTCGTGCCAAATTCACGGCACCCCGGACAAACTAGAAAACCACACTAACAGAGACTGTTGGGTGTTCAAACAGGCTGGTAAGACAAATGCCGAGAACAAGTACAAGGGGCTGCACAGCGACGATGACGAGGAGCCCCGGCGTCCGAACACGGGGGGACAAAAGAAATTTCCTCCCCAGGTGAAAACGGTCAACATGATCTACGCCACCCACATTCCCAAACGGGAACGAAAGCGAGCACTGAGGGACGTCTATGCGATGGAGCTAGTCACACCAAAATTCAACCCATGGTCAGCTGTCCGATCACCTTTGATCGTAGGGATCACCCTACCAGCATCCGTCACGGCGGTTCAGCCGCATTGGTCCTAGACCCAATTATTGACGGATTTCACCTCACACGAGTCCTTATGGACGGCGGCAGCAGCCTGGACCTGCTTTATCAGGACACAGTGCATAAAATGGGCATCGACCCTTCAAGGATCAAGCCCACCAAAACTACCTTTAAAGGTGTAATTCCAGGGGTAGAGGCCCGTTGCACAGGCTCCATAACACTGGAGGTGGTCTTTGGATCTCCGGATAACTTCCGAAGCGAGGAGTTAATCTTCGACATCGTCCATTTTCATAGTGGCTATCATGCACTGCTTGGACGAACCGCATTTGCTCGATTCAATGCAGTACCACACTATGCATACCTCAAGCTCAAGATGCCAGGACCTCGCCGGGTCATAACAGTCAACGGAAACATGGACCGCTCTCTCCGTACAGAAGAGCATACTGCAGCCCTCGCGGCAGAAGTACAAGGCAGCCTTCTCCGGCAAACCACAAATCTGGCGACAACAATTCCGAAAACCGTCAAGCGAGTCCGGAGTACCCCGCAACAGGATCGCCAGGCACACCAAGAGCGCGACTAGCAGTCCGGCCTCCGCCCCAGCCCCACTAAGGCAGCATTCGTGCCGCGCGTACACAATTACGCACTCAAAATACCATGGGCATAGGTGGAGGCACAATAGTGACGCTGTCAATAATGCGGTTCAGCCACAACATACTTTAATAACCCCCTTTATCTTTCAGGACCCTACTTTCGGGCAGCCTCTCTAGATAACCGAATCATCGGACTCCTCACAGGAGGAAGAACTAAGGAGGCGAAAGGCTTCGCGCACAAAGGGAATACCCAAGTGGTATCTGTTAACGATCGCTATACCTGTTTTATATACCTACATGCGGCCCGCCCTTGGATAGGACATGTCAAATAGTCCTATTTACCTCTGCTTAACACATTCATTGTAAACATATGCTTAGACATATTATTCATCAATGGGAGAGTATATATAGCGTCAGCTTATTATTCCTATCTGCACATTTTTGCTATAAATGTCTATTTACTATTGCATCCGTACACCTTGGTACGTTCAGTTTGCCAGGGGCGTCTTACGGCGCCCCTTAGTATGACAAGATAAGTTTGAACACTTTCGACAGTGCGGCACCCCGAACTTATAACATTATATGCATCGGCTCCGAATCATGTCTTGGGTCAATAGTTGGGTTAGCCCGGCTCCCTTGTTTTGGTACCTTACGTTCCGTATATCAGCTAAGGTAGCGCATGGAGAACTACTGTGATTGTGTCCCGGTTCTTCCGGACGAGCACCTCAGTAGAGAAAGCCGAAAACTGACCGGCATGATGCGGCGAGAGCTGGTCGCTGTTCGAGAGGTCTTAAAATCCCTAAAGATTTTTCCGCTTTAGGCGAGGAATCGGCCTCATCCGATTTAGGCGTATATAGCACCCCAATTCGGCTTTCCGAATTCTAGGGGCTTCGCCGAAATTTAAAATTGTAGACTTCTATGGCTAAGTGAAAGTTATAAAGCCGCATAGTCCGATTGCCTTGTTCGCTGCGCCAAACACCTCCTTCAGGGACCAAAAATTTGGATAAAGAGTGTCTGGGTTTTCCATGAACACCCCAATACTAGTTATGCGGGGGTAGAAGCCGAGGACTGGCCTACTTTCAGAATTTTATAAATAGCCGCACAGAAGGTAATATTTTAAATCAACAAAGCGCTATATAGCGCAAATAACTTCGTTTTCATATTACAAAAAATGATAGGAATACATTCACTCAGAGATCGTGTCCTTGGTACATTCATCGGCCATGAGGCGAGCACCTTTCATAATGCCATCATAATATTTCTCGGGATAGCGATGCGCCTTGCCCTCCGGTGGTCCATCCTTCACCAGCTTCTCCGCATCCAGCTTGCCCCAATGCACCTTCGCACGGGCAAAGGCCCGGCGGGCACCCTCAATGCAAACGGATCGCTTAATCACTTCAAGCTGTGGACAAGCATTCACCATCCGCTTTATCAGGCCGAAGTAGCTAGCAGACAGGGGCTCACCAGGCCACATCCGGACTATGAAATCCTTCATAGCCACTTCGGGCGCCCTATGGAGTTTTACCAGTTGCTTCAATTGGTCACTCAGAGGCATCGGGTGTTCGGCTCCAGCATACTGGGACCAGAACAGCTTCTCCGTTGAGCTCCCCTCTTCAGCACGGTAGAACTCCGCGGCCTATGATATGCTGCGTGGAAGATCTGCGAATGCCCCTGGGGAGCTCTAAATTCAGGTAAGTAAAAGAAACGCCTCCTCCACATGCTTGCTTTGCATAAAGAATGTCTTACCCGCCGCTATCTTCTTGGCCGCTTGGATTTCCTGTTGGGCCTTTTTGGCTTCGGCCTTGGCGTCTTTCATGCTCAAAAGGGCCTTCGCAAGTTCAGACTCCTTCGTCTTGAAGTCACGCTCCAAAGACTCGAACTTCTTGCTGAGCTCCTGGAGCTCTTGCTGTACCTCGCCCACCCTAGCATTTTGCTTTTCACACTCAATGCACTCCATGGCCGCTTTGTTTTCGACCTCGAATAGCGCTTTCTTCAGGGACGCCACTCCGGTCGTGGCCCCTATTACAAAATCATGACGCTTTTTGTCAGTGTCACATTTTTTTCTCCTCTATATGATATGTGAACGGGGTATCACTCACCTTGTTCTCTTGAGCCGCCTCTTTGTGAGGCTGAGCTCCTCTTCGGCCTGCTCAAGGTCTCGTTTGAGTCCGGTGACCTCGGCCGTGCGGGCAGCAGCGACAAGCAGCATGCCTGCTTATTCACATAGACACCTATTGTTAGACTCCTGCGGTTTAGAGTTGACCATCCGTTTGGCTTTTCGTTCGAACACCAAACAGAGTATCAAGGGCTACTGTCTATCGGGTGATAATTTCACACACTTTTGATTACTTACCTCAAAGCTTGTCAGGAGGCTGGTGCAGGCTTCGGTCAATCCGCTTTTGGCGGACCGAACCTTCTCAATCACCGCACTCATAAGAGTACGGTGCTCTTCATCCATGGAAGTGCCGTGAAGCACTTCCAGCAGACCATCCGACGCCTCTGTCATAATGGAAGTCATCGGCACGGTCGGCTCGCCCTCCTTAGCGACGGGCTTCCTACCCGAATCTGGAACCTTTGGAGGTTTCGATCCAGTGTCTGGCTGGGAGCCTGGCTTGCTGCGGCTCTCATCCGCATAGTCTGCGGGGATTCTACTCCCCTTGTGCCCGGCGTCTGGAATTTCACCTTGGGACGTCTCCAGATCCACCTCCCCCTGCTCTGGTGCCCTTTGGGACCACAACTCCGTGTCATCTGCAGGCCGAGGTGAGGTGGCCGTCGGGAGCGAATTCATCGCTGAATCGCTCAAAGATCCATCCAAAGAGGATACCCCGGGATGGGCCCTAGGGGACTGCATATATGTGTTCGGCATTATAACAAACTATGAAGCTAAGTCGCACTACAGTACAACAGAGTGCGGATACTTACGATCTTACTAGGGGCTTGCCCCTGGGCAGCCACTCCTCCTCACTGTAGGCGGTCGTGGTGGAGTGATCCTGAAGGGACACCTTTCCCTTCTTGGGCGTCCTAGCTTCCCCCTGTGGGGCGGCTTTCCTTTTCTTCTCCTCCCCAGTGCGGGGAGGTGGAATTTCTTCATGACCCCCCTGCCTCCGCGGGAGGAATCTGCCTCGTCGTCCTCGGACGATGAGCCTATGACGGCCTTGCACCGGGGACCTTTCCTGGTCCCCTGGGCCGCCCTCTTAGGCCCTTCGGCCTCCCCGGATGGGGAGGCCCTTTCCTTCTCCTTCTCCTCCTCCCCTTCGTGGGAGGAGTGTGCCTCGTCGTCTTCGGACGAGGCGTCCGGTACGACCTTACGCCGGAGACCCTTCCTGGTCCCTGGGGCCTTCTTTTCGGCCTTCTTTTCCGGCGCCTTGTAGGGCGCCGGGACTAGCATCTCTGTCAGGAGAGCGGTCACCGGACCTTCTGGCAGTGGAGCCGGACAGTCGATCCACTCCGCCGTCTCCACGTACTCCTGATTAAGTACACACGATGACTTAAAATCCTCCCATGGGTATGCTTGGAAAACTACATCTGGTGATGGTTAGAAAACTCACCGGACGAGGGAGCCGCGTGGCATGGAGTCCGCGGTCCTCGGATGTGGGAGGAGGTATTTCGGAGGCCTTGAATAGCACCTTCCATGCATCGTTGTGCGTCGTGCCGTAAAGCTCTTGAAGTGTCTGGTGTTTGGCCGGATCAAACTCCCATAGATTGAATGCCCGTCTTTGGCACGGAAGGATTCGGCGGAAGAGCATGACCTGGACCATGTTGACAAGTTTGATCCTCTTTTCTATCATATTTTGAATGCAGTTCTGAAGTCCTGTCAGCTCAGCAGGTTTGCCCTAGGCCAGGCCTTTCTTTTCCCAGGAAGTGAGCCGCATGGGAATTCTGGATCGGAAATCGGGGGCCGCCGCCCAGTTGGCGTCGCGTGGCTCGGTGATATAGAACCACCCCGATTGCCACCCTTTCACGGTCTCCGTGAAGAGCCTTCGAGCCAGGTAACATTGGGCATCCTGACCACCATGGCACCTCCGCACTCCGCTTGCTGGCCGCTCACGATCTTCGGCTTCACGCAAAAGATTCGTAAGCACAATCCGAAGTGGGGCTTGATGCGGGGAAGGCCTTGCACACGACGATAAATGCCGAGATGTTGAGGATGAAGTTTGGGGCTAGGTCATGGAAGTCCAGCCATAGTAAAAACATGAGCCCACGGACAAAAGGATGAAGTGGAAATCCCAGTCCGCGGACAAAATGGGCAAGGAACACGATCCTCTCGTGGGGTCCCGGAGTTGGAAGGATCTGCCCTGCATCCGGCAGTCCGGTGCGCGATATCTGCAGCTAAGTATCCGGCCACCCGGAGCCTCGTAATATGCTCCTCCTTGGTGGAAGAAGCCACCCACTTGCCTCCTGTTCCGGACATGTTTGGTTGTGCGGAGAAGTCGAGAGCTAGGGCGCTGGAGCTCTAGGGTGCAAGAATGGGTGAAACGAGGGAAGAAGAAGGCATGGGTAAAAATGGGAGATCCTTATCCCTTTATAGAGGTGGCGAAAACGGTGGGCCTCCCCGCTTGCTTGAGGAAATCGCTTATTTCCCAAGTGCCGCGATTGATGGTGCGGTTGGGTTACCCATACCCGTATTGATGGGAATCCCGTGATAAGGGGACATGATCTCTTCTTCGACAAGACGTGCCGAGGAAACCGCCTCACAATATGCAATGTGGCTGGTTGTGGGAAAACGGTCCGAATACTCGACCGTAGTGTCATGTCACGTTGTCTGAAGTTGTCAGTAGATTACATTTGTGGAATATCGTTCTCTCTAAGGTGGTATGTGAAGATCATCTTGCGGATCCGGACACGATTTAAGTGTTCGATAATTACTTTGGAGTATTCGGAGATGGAACCTGCCTTGCAATGCTGAAGACAAAACTGTGCACCGGACTCATCATCATTGAAGCCTGGTTCAGGGGCTACTAAGGGAGTCCTAGATTAGGGGGTATCCAGATAGCCGGACTATATGCTTTGGCCGGACTGTTGGACCGTGAAGATACAAGACTCAAGACTTCGTCTCGTGTCCGGATGGGACTCTCCTTTGCATGGAAGACAAGCTTGGCGATCCGGATATTAGATTTCCTTCTTTGTAACCGACTCTATGTAAACCCTAGCCCCCTCTGGTGTCTATATAAACCGGAGGGTTTGGTCCATATAGGGACGAACATAACCTTCATAATCATCATAGTCTAGCTTCTAGGGTTTAGCCTCTACGATCTCGTGGTAGATCAACTCTTGTAATACTCATATCATCAAGATCAATCAAGCAGGAAGTAGAGTTTTACCTCCATCGAGAGGGCCCGAACCTGGGTAAAACATCGTGTCCCTTGCCTCTTGTTACCATTAGCCTTAGACGCATGATCGGGACCCCCTACCTGAGATCCGCCGGTTTTAACACCGACAGTCACCGCATGAACTTTGGCATCGTGCCACGCCGTGCATTAATTTCATGGCTGGCATGTAGTCCTTGATGGTTTGGGTTGCGCTAATGCTCCGAGTTGATCACAAGTGAGCTGTGCGAGTGGGTTTCTTCCTGACAAGTTTCTGGACAGAAACTTGTGAGGTTAACTAAGAGAGATCTAGGAGGAGTTTAGGGATGATCTTTGGGGGTTAGTAGTTTCTTAGGAGGGTAATGAAGCCCTAAAAATTTCTGCTTCATTGGATCAAAGAAAAATGCACTTCCTGTAGAAACTACATTTTCTTACCAGAACAAAAATGATTTTCTGTAGCAAACATATTCCAAAAACCTATGTAATATTTTTTCTCAGGAAGGTGTGCCAAGGTTCAAAGAATATTTGGGAATTTCCTTAGATTTTTGTGGGCTATAAAAATGAGGGTTGCTTTGGAGCATATGTTGCTGAAGTGAGGTTTTGAAGGGAAAATGAATATTTTTCATTTACGAAAAATATTCCTAGGGCCAATTTGGGATATTTCAGAGAGGGAATGATGGTTTTGAGAGAGATGGGTCACTTGGGTGAAAATCAAGAATATGCCCAAGTGTTTAAGTCCAACTGAGTTGATTAAAAAAATCAAATCAAAAGGCAAGAAACTTCAGAAAAAGAAGGAGGGCAAAAACCAGGCTATCACAGTCATGCTTGTCGAGTCCTTAGGATTCAACCTCATGTCTGTCTTAATGCTTTGTGATCTTGATATGTTTTTTGTCTTTGGCAAGTGTCGTTGTGTTGTGATCATGGAAGCTAACAATTCCAAAGTCTTCGAAGGCTTTAGTAGATGAGACTTGTATATTGTTGATTTCTCTACAGGACCACAGCCTGCCACATGTCTACTTGCAAAAGCTTCAGAAGGCTGGTTATGGCATCGACGACTAGGTCATGCTGGCATGAGGAACTTACACACACTCGCGAAGAAGAAGCATGTCATTGGCATCGAGGGTGTCAAATTCCTCAAGGACAATCTATGTGGAGCTTGCGAGGCTAGAAAGATGACCAAGTCCAAGCATCCCTCGAAGACTATCATGACTACCAGTCGTCCATTTGAATTGCTTCACATGGATCTCTTAGGCCCTACTCACTATGCCACATTCACTAATGCTACATCTTTATATGGCTTTGTTATTGTTGATGACTATTCTCGTTACACATGGGTGCATATCATCACTTACAAAACTGAAGTGCAGGAAGTCTTCAAACGATTTTCCTCGAGGGCTTCAACAAACTTTGGTGTGAAGATCAAGCACATTAGGAGTGACAACGGGACCGAGTTCAAGAATACTGGTCTTGATGACTATCTTGATGAACTTGGTATTACTCACAAGTTATCTGCTCCTTATACTCCTTAGCAAAATGGTGTCATGGAGCACAAGAACAGGACTCTTGTTGAGATGGCTCGCACTATGCTTTATGAATACAAGACGCCTCCTTGCTTCTAGCCTGAGGCAATTGATACTGCATGACACATCATCAATAGGGTATATCTTCACAAATTCTTCAAAAAGACCTCATATGAACTCCTCACTGACAAGAAACCAAATGTGAGCTACTTCAAAGTCTTTGGTGCTAAATGTTGGATTAGAGATCCTCATCACAATTCTATAAATTTGCACCAAAAGAACATGAAGGTTTTATGCTTGGTTATGGAAAGGACCCGCACACCTACAGAGTCTTCACACCTTTCACCACAAGGTTGTTGAAACTGTAGATGTGCGGTTCGATGAAACTAATGGCTCGCAAAGAGAGCACCTACCTCATGTGCTAGATGCAATGTCACCTCAGGAATCCGTCAAGTTCAAGGCCACTGAGGATGTCATACCTACCGAAGAATCTGCTGAATAAGTCATTCCAGATCATGAAGAACATCATGCTGGTGCACCTGGGGAAAATGGATCTAAAGAAAATGTTGAGCCCACTCAACGTCGTCAACACACTCATCCTCGCGTTGCAAATGAAGTGCAAATCGAGAAAATCATCGACAACATCAACGCACTAGGTCCTCTCACACGCTCAAGGGATTCTCATTTGTCTAACTTTTGTGGGAACTTTGCTTTTGTCTCTATCACAGAGCCCACCAAAGTTGAGGAGGCATTGAGGGAGTCTTGGATTGGGGGTATCCGGACAGCCAGACTATATACATTGTCCGGACTATCGAAGCGTGAAGATACAAGACTCAAGACTTCGGCCCGTGTCCGGATGGGACTCTCATTTGCGTGGAAGACAAGCTTGGCAATCCGGATATTAGATTTCCTTCCTTGTAACCGACTCCATATAAACCCTTGCCCTCCCCGGTGTCTATATAAACCGGAGAGGATGGTCCTTAGAAGGCCGATCACAATTACAATCATACCATCATAGGCTAGCTCTTAGGGTTTAGCCTCTACGATCTTGTGGTAGATCTACTCTTGTACTACTCATATCTTCAATATTAATCAAGCAGGAAGTAGGGTTTTACCTCCATCGAGAGGGCCCAAACCTGGGTAAACATTGTGTCCCTTGCTTCCTATTACCATCAGCCTAAGACATACAGATCGGGACCCCCTACCCGAGATCCGCCGGTTTTGACACCGACATTGGTGCTTTCATTGAGAGTTCCTTTGTGCCGTCGCTTCAAGGCTTGATGGCATCTTCAATCGTCAACAACACGGTCCAGGGTGAGACTTTTCTCCCTAGACAGATCTTTGTGTTCGGCGGCTTCGCACTGCGGGCCAATTCGCTTGGCCATCTGGATCAGATCAACAGCTACGCCCCTGGCCACCAGATCAGGTTTGGAAACTTGAACTACACGGTGGATATTCGCGGAGACTTGATCTTCGATGGATCCGGCCCTGTGCCCGGAACGCCGGCAATCACGACGGGCACGTCCTAGACCTGCTAGCGGACAATGCTCGGAACGTCATCCCTGCAATAGCCCCGGATCTAAATCCGGAACAAGTTGCGTTGCCCAAGGACGGAGGGGTGGACCCCGCCCCGCAGGCCGCATACTCATCGGCGTTGGAGCCGAACACAAGTCTCACCTCTGTGGAGACCTATAACCCCGGACCCCCGGACTCATATCCGGTCGTTGGTTCCGGTCCGCGCACCGTCGAGCCAGCCGAGCCAGGTTGGGCTTCGGTAATGGAGTTTACCGCTGCGGACATCTTTCAACACTCGCCCTTTGGTGATGTGCTTAACTCATTGATGACTCTCTCTCTGTCAGGAGACTTTGGGCCGAACTATGTCCGGCTTGAGTGGGATGCAAGCGACAAAGGAATTCGCTGCCAACCCACCACCCACTTGATTGCCACGATCGATGATTTAACCAACTATCTTGACTTCAGCTCCGAAGACATCGACGGTATGGACGAAGATGCAGGAGAAGCTCCAGAATCTCTGGGGCGTGGGATCACTACCTTGTCGCATGATATATACATGGTGGATATGCCCAAGAAGGACGACAACAATAAACTGGATGATAAAACACCCGGACAAAAGCCAAAACGGCGGCGTAGACGCCGCTCAAAGTCCAACAATAGTGAAAACTGCGACAAGAGCGCAAGAAGGGCTGACATACCAGAAGGCAGTAATGACCACACGGACCCAGCGATGGAGCAAGATGAGCCAGGTCACGCCAAACCAAGTTCGGAGCAAATATCCGATCACGATGATCCTGAGGGACGAGCTCACGAAACCGGCCCAGAACAGGAACGCAGTCCGGACGACGATGCATTCATCATCCCGGACGAACAAGTGGAACGAGATAAACTCCACCGAAAGCTTCTGGCCACAGCAAGAAGTCTAAAGAAGCAGAAACAATGGCTTAAGGCCGCACAGGAAAAGCTCAGTCGCAGATGGAATAAAGTGCTAGACACTGAAGAAAAATATGGCGAGAATCGCCATACCAAAAGCTACCCAAAGCGCAAGCTATTGCTAGAATTCAATGACGAGGCCGTTCCACCAAAGAATAATACAACCAGGAGACCAGACGTACCGCGTCACCACCACAACAGAGCGGCTACTGACGCCGCGCACGATCAACGTGAGAAGCTGGATAAGAAGGCCGGCGCACCCAGGTCCATCTACGGATCTAAAGGACACACCCCGGCGAGGGACTATGGTCACCCAAATGCTAATACAAGACAAATACCAGTTCCGAATAAACTCCGGACTCAACAACAGCCGACTACATGCCACGACGCGTCCAGACATAGAGGGGCTGCACACCCCCTGTGCTTCACCGAAGAAGTACTGGACTATGAATTCCCACAAGGTTTCAAACCTGTGAACATAGAGGCATATGACGGAACGACAGACCCAGGGGCCTGGATCGAGGATTTTATCCTGCATATTCACATGGCTCGTGGGGATGACCTCCACGCCATCAAATACCTTCCCCTCAAGCTGAAGGGACCAACTCGACACTGGTTAAAAAGCCTCCCCGAGAACTCAATTGGGAGTTGGGAGGAACTAGAAGACGCTTTCAGGGCCAATTTTCAAGGGACTTATGTCCGGCCTCCGGATGCAGAAAACCTAAGTCACATAATCCAACAGCCCGGAGAGTCCGCCCGCAAGCTTTGGAACAGATTCCTCACTAAGAAGAATCAAATTGTCGACTGTCCGGACGTTGAAGCCTTAGCGGCATTCAAACACAGCATCTGCGATGAATGGCTTGCCAGACACCTCGGCCAGGAAAAGCCAAGGACAATGGCAGCCTTAACAAGCCTTATGACACGCTTTTGCGTGGGTGAATATAGCTGGCTAGCCCGTAAAGGCACCAGCGACCCCAGCACATCCGAAATAAGGGACGGAAACGGGAAGCCTCGGCATAATAAACACAAACGCCAAAGCAAGGAAGGGAGCCCGAATAACATAACGGTCAATGCCAGATTCAGGGGCTCTCAGCAAAAGAAGCCATTTAAGGGAAGTAAAGAGGGACCGTCCGGTCTGAACAGAGTCCTGGACAGACTATGCCAAATTCATGGCACCCCAGAAAAACCTGCGAACCACACCCATAGAGAGTGCTGGGTCTTCAAGCAGGCCGCCAAACTAAATGCCGAACACAAAGGGCGGGAAACACCAAGTGAAGACAAGGACGAACCTCGCCAGCCGAACACTGGGGGACAGAAAAAATTCCCGCCAGAGGTTAAAACAGTAAACATGATCCACGCGACTCACACATTCACAAGAAGGCAAGGATGCGCGCTCAAAGACGCGCACGACGTAGAACCTATCGTACCAACATCTGACTACTTGATGTCTCGTCCGATCACTTTCGATCACATGGACGGCCGAACTAGTATTCGGCGCAAAGGATCACAGGCCTTGGTGCTTGACCCAATAATCGACAGATACCATCTCACCTGTGTCCTCATGGACGGTGGCAGTAGTCTCAATTTAGTATACGAGGACACTGTCCGTAGGATGGGGATAAACCTATCCAGAATTAGCCGAAGCAACACCACCTTTGAAGGGGTGATACCAGGCATTGAAGCCTACAGCAGGGGCTCCGTCATACTGAGGGTAACATTTGTCCCCCCAGGCAACTCTAGAAGTGAGGAACTACTCTTCATCGTTGCACCCTTCCAAAGCGGCTATCATGCACTGCTCAGAAGACCGGCCTTCGCCCGCTTCAATGCATTGCCGCATTATGGCTACCTTACACTCCAGCTGCCCGGTCCACGTGGCGTCATCACTGTTAGCGGAATCACAGAGTGCTCTTCACGCGCAGAGGAACACGCGACGGCCCTGGCGGCCGGACTCTAAGCGACCTCTAATACCCTAAAACATGGCTGGTCATTAAGACCACAGACATGGTTAGACGAGTCCGGTAGCCCGGATAAAATTCAACCGGACACCGTATATGTAATCCTATAGCGGAAACCAGGGGCTATAAACATTCAATGTCGCCCCAAAGCTTGGCTCAACCTTATTCACAGGCCATCATCTTACACTTTTACTATCTGCCGCATATTTACGTTGTATTCTCCTATGAGTTTTCCTTTTTTTCACAGACAACATTCGCGCGATACCTTTCCAGGATACGGCACAACAGAGACAAAGGCGTAGACATGCAGCAGGGCCCCGTTCAACAGGTTTCTTTTTAGATTAAGCCCCTGTGTAGACCTTTTCTATTGCCTCTTGTTGTTTAAACTGTCCCATGGGTTCCATACCCACAGAGGACACTGTCGTTATTGGCATTTCGCCACGACAGGTCACCGCACGTACCTGGAAACACAGGGTTCATATTAAATGGGCATTCTTGAGCCCATCTTCTGTTATAAAGTCCGAACACCTTCGGGAGTGTTCGGCGTCACGGGTTTGGCCTTATATGCATCAGCTCCGAATCATGTCTTGGGTCAAATGTTGGGTTTGCCCGGCTCTTGGGTTTGCCGCCTTACGTTCCGTTATTATCGGCTAAGGCAGGCCAAAGGAGAACTACTGCGATTGTGCCCTGGTTATTCCGGATGAGCGCCTCAGTAGAGAAAGCCGAAAACTGACCGTCATGATACAGCGAGAGACTGTTCAACCACTCGAAGACTCACCGGAATCCCTAGGATTCCTCCGCATTAATGAAGCGCCGTTTACCGGCCATGTACACATGTGCCCATATTCGGATGCCCGCGAAGGTACCAGGGGCTACATAGTAGCCCCACCATTATATCCCCATGGCTAAGCGGAAGTGTTAAAGCTATATAGTCCGGTTGCCTAGTTCGACGTGCGATCACCTCCTTAATGGACCAAGACGTTGGATCAAGTGTGATTAAGCATATTCTTCGCGAACACCCCACATTGTATGCGTGGGGGCTGAAGCCGACGACTGCTATCTTTCAGACTACTTATACATATAAGAATAGCCGTATAGGGGACACAGTCATATTTTCAGGCAAAGAATATAAGTATAGCCTCATAATCAAAATAAACATTGTTTTTACAATAATTCGACTTATTACTCAAACCAAAAAATTCTTCGAGCACTGCGCCTCTGTTAGGCGAGCACCCTCTATGACCTGCACCAAGTAGTGCTCAGCCGGATATTGGCCTCCCGCCGGATCCTGGGTCGCTACAATGGTGGCCTCAATATCCGTCCAATAGGATTTAACGCGGGCAAGAGCCATCCGCGCACCCTCTATGCACGCCGACCTCCTCACGGCGTCGATCCGAGTCACGGCCCCAAGGAATTGTTGCACCAAACCAAAATAACTGTCCGGCTTGGGCCCCTTCGGCCAAAGATGGTCTATTACACACCGCATTGCCAGCCTGGACAGCCTATGAAGCTCCACCACAGCAGCCACCTTCTCATTCAACAACAGCGAGCGGTTGGGAGCATTGAACTGTGACAAAAAAAGCTTCTCCACTTCCTTATCACCTTGATCCTCGAAGAACTTGGCAGCGTCAGCTGTACTTTTCGTCAAGTCTGCATATGCGTCTGCATGACTCCAACGCCCAGCTAGGGGAGCATACTTTGGATCCAAAAACTTGGTCCGCAGTAGGTAGGAGCCCCCGGCCACAATTTTGTCGGCCTGTTGGATCTCCTCCCGCATACCTCGGATCTCGGTCCGCATCTCCTTGGCGGCATTAAGCGCCTTGTCCAGCTCATCCGAACTAGCCTTATTCTCCTTTTCAAGGAGCACATACCGGTCGGCGGCATTTTTCAACTCTTCAGCCACCTCGGCTATCTTCTCCTCGCTTCGGCGATTAGCAGCCTGTTCGGCTCTCAACTTCTCGGCCGCCTTAAGGGCAGCCGCATTGCTAGCCCGAGCTTGTTCCTTGGCTTGAGCGAGCTCGGCCCTTAGGGCCTCCACGGCAGCAGCACCATCTGCAGTGCATACACAGGGCATTAAGATCATGCCATTCTCGCATCTTCCTATACAATATAATAAGGGAAGCAGAGTACATACCCTAGGATTCTTCCAGCCGTCTGTTCACCAGCGTGATATCGACATCAATAGATCCGATCTGCCCTCTCAGTTCGGCAACTTCAACAGACTGGTCGGCTGTCGGATCCTTGTATACCTGCACATATATACAGTGCAACCATTAATGATTGATCCCCCGTTTGCCGCCTATGGCGGGCAACCAGAGTCTCAGGGGCTACTATCCATAGGGAGCATACCTAGCGCATGCTTCTTAACAAAAAATATAGTGCATTTTTTTCACCGCATACCTCGAAGCCTTTGAGCAGGCTTGTGAATGCCTCATTCAAACCGCTGGTAGTGGATGAAATCTTCGTGAGCACCGTGCTCATTAAAGAGCGGTGCTCCTCCGAGAGCGCGGCTCGCTCCAGAAGGCCTATCAGTATGTCCGGCTGGACATAGAACTGAGCCGGACCCTTCCCTTCACCCCCCGTGGGAGCCAAATGCTCCAGGCTCAGGGTGACTAACGTGTTCGCTTCCGGCTTCGGCAGATCCGGACTCCTCCATGGCGACACCTATGTGTCGCCCGCTTCATGAAGGGAGAGTTGGGCGGAGTCTCACTCTCCATCATCTCCGGACAAAGGTCCCCCAAAGACGAACTCTGTTGAGAAGAGCTGCTCGCCGGACTACAAAAGACGAAGTCTCGGTTATAGATCTCGGAGTCACGCCATACCTTCGAATTAATGATTAACTTACGGCTCTGTGGAGGGCTGGCCCATTGGTGGGCACGACGTGGTAGGGGTGCCCGTCGCGGCAGAGCCCCCTAGTGAAACCTTCTTCCCTTGCTTGGGCGTCTCCGCCTCCAAGTCTTTGGGGGCCGCCCTCTTCTTCCCGCGTGGGGAGGAGGCTTTAACCTCCCCTTCCTGGCTATCCTCCATAGTAGAGGTAGCGACTCCTCTGGTCTGGATGCACGGTGCGGTTTCACTGCCCTCTCCTTCACCTTTCCTTGAGGGGATTTTGCTGAGCGCCCGGTCAAGCATCTTTGCGATGGTTGGACCAGGCGAGCCTTCAGGAAGTGGTGCCGGACACCTGATTCTCTCCGCCTTATTGAGCCATTCCTAGCCACAGAGGGATTTTCAGAATTACAATCATGATAAATATAAATGAAGTGTCCGACTTTAAGATTACTTACTTGGGCGTCTAGGCGATTGCAGCTTAGGCCTACATCCTCGGTGGTGTCCGGACACTTTACTTGTGGTCCGAAGAATAATTTACACATTCCTTCAAGCTTCAGGCCGAAGAAGTGCTTAATAGTCCGCGGACCCTCCGGATTAAACTCCCACATCCGGAGAGGCCAACGTTTGCACGGCAGCGTCCGCCAGATTAGCATCACTTGCATTATGCTGACAAGATTTATGTCTCTCTCTATGAGCTCCCGGATATGATTCTGTAGTTCTGGTACATCGCCAGCAGGCCCGTAACTCCGTCCTACATCGGTCCAAGACGCTGACTGTGATAGAGGGCCCGAGCGGAACTCGGGGGCGGCTACCCACTTTGTGCCTCTGGGAGCCATGACATAAAACCACCTCCGTTGCCACACATCGAACACTTCTAGATAGGAGCCCTCTGGCCACGGGGCATCGACGTTCTTGCTTATTACGGTGCCTCCGCACTCCGCATGTCGCCCCTCGATCATCTTCGGCATCACATTGAAGGTCTTGAGCCATAAGCCGAAGTGTGGGTTGATGTGGAGAAAAGCCTCACACACAATAATAAACGACGAGATGTGGAGGATGGCGTCTGGAGCCAGATCATGAAAATCCAAGCCGTAGTAGAACATGAGCCCCCTCACAAAGGGGTCGAGGGTGAGGCCTAGACCTCGAAGGAAGTGAGGAACAAACCCGACGCTCTCATTGGGCTCCGGCGTGGGGATAACCTGCCCTGGAGCAGGAAGCCTATGCTGGATGTTGGCGGTCAGGTAACCGACCTCCCTAAGCTTAGTTATATCCTCCTCCTAGATTGAGGAGGCCACCCACCGGCCTTTGGCGTCGGATCCGGACATACTGGAGAATCTGGGGTGTTGAGGCTTAGGTTTTGAGTGCTGGAGCTCGAGGTGCGAGAAGGGACATGAGAGGTGGAAAAGAGGCGTAAGCCTCGTCCCCTTTATAAAGAGGATGAATATCAAGAGTCCTCGACGTGACCGCTTGGGACTTATCTAAAATACACAGAGTCATACCAACGGTCGCCGTGCGGTCACACACGCCCATATTGATGAGAGATCCCGCGATAAGAGGAACACGATATCTGCTTTGGCAGGGCGTGCCAATAAAGCTGCCTCACAACGCGAGTCAAGGTGGAGCAGGAAATGCCAGTTCATATTGTACAAGGCCACGATGCAGGACCACGACATACAAAGACTGCCAGCAGAACGAATTTACCATCTTGCAGATCCGGACACGATCTACGTGTTCGATAAATAACGTTGGAGTATTCGGAGAAGGAACCCGCCTTGCAATGCCGAAGACAAGACTGCACGCCGGACTCATCGTCATTGAAGCCTGGTTCAGGGGCTACTGAGGGAATCCTGGATTAGGGGGTATCCGGACAGCCGGACTATATACATTGTCCGGACTATCGAAGCGTGAAGATACAAGACTCAAGACTTCGGCCCGTGTCCGGATGGGACTCTCCTTTGCGTGGAAGACAAGCTTGGCGATCCGTATATTCGATTTCCTTCCTTGTAACCAACTCCATGTAAACCCTAGCCCTCCCAGGTGTCTATATAAACCGGAGAGGATGGTCCTTAGAAGGCTGATCACAATTACAATCATACCATCATAGGCTAGCTCTTAGGGTTTAGCCTCTACGATCTCGTGGTAGATCTACTCTTGTACTACTCATATCTTCAATATTAATCAAGCAAGAAGTAGGGTTTTACCTCCATCGAGAGGGCCCAAACCTGGGTAAACATTGTGTCCCTTGCTTCCTGTTACCATCAGCCTAAGACGTGTAGATCGGGACCCCCTACCCGAGATCCGCCGGTTTTGACACCGACAGGCATTTCTAGAGCCTGAGTGGATTCAAGCGATGCAAGAGGAATTGCATAAATTCGAGCTCAACAATGTCTGGGAACTTGTCAAGCGACCAGACCCACGCAAGCACAATATCATTTGTACCAAATGGATCTACCATAACAAGCAAGATGAAAATGGCCTTGTGGTGAGGAATAAGGCTCGATTTGTAGCTCAAGGCTACACACAGGTTGAATGAATTGATTTCAATGAAACTTTTGCACCTGTTGCTAAACTTGAGGCTATTCGCATATTGCTTGCTTATGCTAACCATCATAATATCATCTTATATCAAATGGATGTGAAAAGTGCATTCCTCAATGGTAAGCTTGAGGAAGAAGTATATGTCACTCAACCCCCAGGTTTTCAAGATCCTAAGCATCCTGACAAAGTCTTCAGACTCAATAAGGCCCTCTATGGCCTCAAGCAGGCCCCTCGAGCGTGGTATGATACCTTGAAGGAATTCCTCATGAAGAAAGGCTTCAAACCCGGTTCACTTGACCCAACTCTATTCACCAAAAGCTTATGATGATGAATTATTCGTGTGCCAAATATATGTTGATGATATTATCTTTGGTTGTACTAACCAACGTTACAGTGACAAATTTGCCTATATGATGAGTGAGGAATATCAAATGTCTATGATGGGAGAATTGAAATTCTTCTTAGGTCTTCAAATTCGTCAACAGCGGATCGACATCTTCATATGTCAGGAGTAATACCTCAAGCATGTGTTGAGGAAATTCGGCATGCAAGATTGCAAAGGCATCAAAATCCTTATGCCTACAAATCGCCATCTATGCACTGATGAAAATGGTATAGACTTCGATCAAAAGGTATACCGCTCCATGATTAGCCCTTTATTGTATCTATGTGAATCTAGGCCAGATATTATACTTAGTGTTTACATGTGTGCCTGTTTTCAAGCTAAACCAAAGGAATCACACCATAAGGCTATGAACCATATTCTTCGATATCTAGCTCACACTCCAACACTTGGATTATGGTATCCCAAGGGCTCGGCTTTTGATCTTATTGGATATTCTAACTCTGACTATGTTGGTTATGATGTGGATCGTCAGTCTACATCAGGCACATGCCATTTCCTTGAATAATCCTTGTATGTTGGTCCTTGAAGAAGCAGAACTGCGTATCACTCTCTACTGCTGAAGCTGAGTACATTACTACTGGTTCGTGTTGTGCTCAATTACTATGGATGAAGCAAACCCTCAAGGACTACGACATCAATGTGAAGAATGTGCCTCTCTTCTATGATAGTGAGAGTGCCATGAAGATTGATCATAACCCAGTTCAACACTCGAAGACAAAGCACATCCAGATTCGTCATCATTTTTCTTCGAGATCATGTGTTGAAGGGCGACATCTCTATCAAGCACGTGAAGACTGAAGAACAACTAGCCGATATCTTCACAAATCCCTTGGATGAGAAGAGATTTTTAGCAAGTTGCGGTGTGAGCTAAATATCTTAGAATCTTCAAATGTTCTTTGAATAGGACACACATCCTAACAGTTATGCAAAATTGATGACTTAGATGTGCAACACATGAAGTAACGTTTTTCTTCAATCAATGAAGACTAACCCTCTAAGTGTGAAGAAATTAACGAAGAATTAGATTCTCAGATCCCTACGGCAATTGTACGCGGCGTCTGAAATCATCATTCTTATACGGTTGGTCACGCCACCAACAAAAGTTGAAAATCTTCAATTTGAGTTTTTCTTCATTTTTGAAATTCCTCATTTGTTCAAATTCTTCAACTTTGCAAAGTCTTCACTCTTTCCGACTGTGTTTTTCATTGACTATATATATATATATATATATATATATATATATATATATATATATATTTGAGTTTTCAAGTCCTCTACAACATTCACTTATTGCTAATTCTTCAAGTTGACTTTTTGCCTAAGTGAATGTGATCGGGCCAGTCCCCCTCTATGCTAAACTCAATCCAATCTATTCACAAATTCTTCATGAACATTCTACTTGAAACCCGTTGATAACCCACAAGTATAGGGGATCACAACAGCTTTCGAGGGTAAAGTATTCAACCCAAATTTATTGATTCGACACAAGGGGAGCCAAAGAATATTCTTGAGTATTAGTAGTTGAGTTGTCAATTCAACCACACCTGGATAACTTAGTATCTTCAGCAAAGTGTTTAGTAGCAAAAGTTGTATGATAATAATAGTAACAGTAGCAAAAGTAAAGATAAATGTTTTTGGGTTTTTGTAGTAGTTGTAACAGTAACAACGGAAAAGTCAATAAGCGAAGAACAATATATGAAAAGATCATAGGCAATGGATCAATGATGGATAATTATGTCGGATGCGATTCCTCATGCAATAGTTATAACATAGGGTGATATAGAACTAGCTCCAATTCATTAATGTAATGTAGGCATGTATTCCGTAAATAGTCATACGTGCTTATGGAAAAGAACTTGCATGACATCTTTTGTCCTACACTCCCGTTGCAGCGGGGTCCTTACGGAAACTAAGGGATATTAAGGCCTCCTTTTAATAGAGAACCGGAACAAAGCATTAGCATATAGTGAATACATGAACTTCTCAAACTACGGTCATCACTGAGAAGTATCTCGATTATTGTCACTTCGGGGTTGTCGGATCATAACACATAATAGGTGACTATAGACTTGCAAGATAGGATCAAGAACACTCATATATTCATGAAAACAAAATAGGTTCAGATCTGAAATCATGGCACTCGGGCCCTAGTGACAAGCATTAAGCATAGCAAAGTCATAGCAACATCAATCTCAGAACATAGTGGATACTAGGGATCAAACCCTAACAAAACTAACTTGATTACATGGTAAATCTCATCCAACCCATCACCGTCCAGCAAGCCTACGATGGAATTACTCACGCACGGCGGTGAGCATCATGAAATTGGTGATGGAGGATGGTTGATGATGACGACGGCGACGAATCCCCCTCTCCGGAGCCCCGAACGGACTCCAGATCAGCCCTCCCGAGAGAGATTAGGGCTTGGCAGCGGCTCCGTGTCGTAAAACGCAATGAAACTTTCTCCTTGATTTTTTTCTCCCCGAACGTGAATATATGGAGTTGGAGTTGAGGTCGGTGGAGGTCCAGGGGGCCCACGATATAGGAGGCCACGCCCTACAGGGGGGGCGCGCCCCCGTGTCTCGTGGACAGGCCCTGGGCCCCCTGGCATTAATTCTTTCGCCAAAAATTCTTATTATTTCCAAAAAGTGCCTCCGTGGATTTCCAGGACATTTCGAGAACTTTTCTTTTCTACACATAAAACAACATCATGGTAGTTCTGCTGAAAACAACGTCAGTCCGGGTTAGTTTCATTCAAATAATGCAAGTTAGAGTCCAAAACAAGGGCAAAAGTGTTTGGAAAAGTAGATACGTTGGAGACGTATCAACTCCCCCAAGCTTAAACCTTTGCTTGTCCTCAAGCAATTCAGTTGATAAACTGAAAGTGATAAAGAAAATTTTTTACGAACTCTGTTTGCTCTTGTTGTTGTAACATGAAAAGCCAACATTCAAGTTTCAGCAAATATTATGAACTAACCATACTCACAATAACACTTAGCTCTCACAATTACTCATATCAATAGCATAATCAGCTAGCGAGCCATAATAATAAAACTCGGATGACAACACTTTCTCAAAATAATCATAACATGCTATAACAAAATGGTATATCGCTAGCCCTTTCTGAGACCGCAAAACATAAATGCAGAGCACCTTTAAAGATCAAGGACTGACTAAACATTGTAATTCATGGTAAAAGAGATCCAGTCAAGTCATACCCAATATAAACCAATAATAATGAATGCAAATGACAGTGTGCTCTCCAGCGGGTGCTTTTTAATAATAAGGGTGATGACTCAACATAAAAGTAAATAGATAGGCCCTTCGCAGAGGGAAGCTGGGATTTGTAGAAGTGCCAGAGCTCGATTTTAAAATAGAGTTTGAATAACATTTTGAGCGGCATACTTTCGCTGTCAACGCAACAACTATGAGATGGATGTATCTTCCATACTACATGCATTATAGGCAGTTCCCAAACAGAATGGTAAAGGTTTATACTCCCCTAACCACCAACAAGCATCAATCCATGGCTTGCTCGAAACAACGAGTGCCTCCAACATACAACAGCCGTGGGGGAGTTTTGTTTAATTATTTTGATTTGCTTTGATCGTTTTGGATCATGGGACTGGGCATCCCGGTTACCGGCCCTTTCTCGTGAATGAGGAGCGGAGTCCACTCCTCTTGAGAATAACCCACCTAGCATGGAAGATATAGGCAGCCCTAGTTGTAACATGAGCTTCTCGAGCATACAAAACAGAATTTCATTTGAAGGTTTGGACTTTGGCACATACAAATTTACTTGGAATGGCAAGTAAATACCACATATAGGTAGGTATAGTGGACTCATATGGAACAACTTTGGGGTTTAAGGAGTTTGGATGCACAAGCAGTATTCCCGCTTAGTAGAGGTGAAGGCTAGCAAAAGACTGGGAAGCGACCAACTGAGAGAGAGACAACAGTCGTAAACATGCATTAAAATTAATTTACACCGAGTACAAGCATGAGTAGGATATAATCCACCATGAACATAAATATCGTGTAGGCTATGTTGATTTGTTTCAACTACATGCGTGAACATGTGCCAAGTCGAGTCACTCAATTCATTTAAAGGAGGATACCATCCCATCATACCACATCATAATTTTTCTAATAGCATGGTGGCACACAAGGTAAACCTTTATAACTCATAGCTAATCAAGCATGGCACAAGCAACTATAATCTCTAAATGTCATTGCAAATATGTTTACTTCATAATTGCTGACTTAGAAACGATGAACTCATCATATTTACAAAAACAAGAGAGGCCGAGTTCATACCAGCTTTTCTCATCCCAATAAGTCCATCATGTATCGTCATTATTGCCTTTCACTTGCACGACCGAACGATGTGTATAATAATAAGAGTGTACGTGCATTGGACTAAGCTGGAATCTGCAAGCATTCAACTCAAGAGAGAAGACAAGTAACATAGGCTCTAAGTTAAATAAACAATCATGCATATAAGAGCCACTAAACATTTTCAATATAGTCTTCTCGATCCCCAAAGGAAAGAAAAGAAAATAAAACTATTTACACGGGAAATCTCCCAACAAGTAAGAAGAAGAATCTAGAAATCTTTTTGGGTTTCATTTTAATTCTACTACAAGCATGGAAATTAAACTAACTATTTTTTTTTGGTTTTTCTCAAGGTTTATCAAACACACAAGAAGAAGACTAGAAAAAGAAATTTAAACTAGCATGGATAATACAATGAAAGAGTATGCGCACCAACGACTAGTGTGTGAACATGAATGTAAAGTCGGTGAGAAACACGTACTCCCCCAAGCTTAGGCTTTTGGCCTAAGTTGGTCTAGTACCAAGGACCGCCTGGCTGATATCCATAAGTGAAACTGGGGTTGTACTGAGATGCATAGGCAACAGCCTCCTGAGCAGCAGCGTGTTGGCGAGCTGCCTCCATTCCCCTCTCGTATTCAGCTGCTTCTTCCCTGGTGATAACATATCTTCCTCTTGCCTGATAATCCAAAAGGTAGGGGGCAGGAAGAGTAACAAGGACGACGTAGCGTCTATCATAGATTAGTCGATAATGGAGGAATTGTTCATTCCTCTCAAGAAAATGATGATTAAACATAGCTTCTTTATACAAATAAACAGGAGGTAAAATCATATCCCCCCTCTCGTGGAGCTATATTAAGAAAATTAGCCAGACGGGTTGCATAAATTCCTCCAAATAAATCTCCCCTTCTACTATTATTTTGCAACCTACGTGCAACTATTGCCCCCCAAGTTATAACCTTTATAACCTGACACAACACTCTTGAGGACACAAAGATCAGGGACACACATGTGACATACTTCATCCTTACCATTAATGCATCTACCAATAAAGAGAGCAAAATAATGTATAGAAGGAAAATGAATGCTCCCTATGGTAGCTTGTGCTATGTCCCTAGATTCTCCCACAGTAATACTAGCAAGAAAATCTCTAAATTCAGATTTGCAAGGATCATTGATATTACCCCACTGCGGAAGTTTGCAAGCAGTTGTGAAATCCTCTAAATCCATGGTATAAGATGTATCATAAATATCAAACATGACACTAGGAGTATTACGCGTACAGTTATATTGGAACCTCCGCACAAAGGAATCAGTCAATTGATAGTATTGAGGACACTTATCTTGTAAGAAGTCCCCCAGCTCGGCATTACGCACATACGCGTCAAATTCCTCCTTGAAGCCTGCTTTGACCATAAAATCATCGGATGGCCACTCACAAGCCCGCACATTTGCGTCCCTCAGCAATTCAACATCTTGCTCACGTATAGCAATCCTTGGCCCTTTCTTCGCCGAGGAACCACCTTGGTATGATCTTCTAAGCATAATTATTTTTCTGAAAATTTCTGAAATTTCAGTAACTTCAAAATAAAAGTGAATAAACCTAAACAACATTGATAGCAACTACTCCTACAAGTGCCTAGAGTCTATATCATGCATTGGAATTGCTTGGGACCTCAAAAATTTAACATGCGAGCTCAAGAACATGGCCACCTAAGCAGCAAAAATTTGCAATGAATAAAGCACTAGAACAAAAACTAATTGGACCAATGGAGGAGTTAAATTTCAAGCAACAATCTCCCAAAGCAGTTTTGTGAATGGAGCTTTGAGCTAAGAGATCAAAAATCACAGCAAAACGAGCTAGAACTCGTGCTTGAGCTGGATGGGGATTTTTCTGGGTAGAAGATGAAGTGTGTGGGTGCTGACATAAGTGGAGGGGAGCCACCAGGGGCCCACGAGACAGGGGGCGCACCTTAGAGGGGGAGGCACGCTCTCCTCTCTCGTGGCCTGGTGCTTGCCCCTCCTGCAGTGTTTTCAGTGCCTAAAATCCTCAAATATTCCAGAAAAAATTATACTAAATTTGCAGGGCATTTGGAGCACTTTTATTTTCGGACTATTTTTTAGTGCACGGATAATTCAGAAAATAGACAGATAATACTATTTTTGCTTTATTATTCTAAATAACAAAAAGTAAAAAGAGGATACAGAAGGTTGTGCCTTCTAGTTTCATCCATCTCGTGATCATCAAAATGAACCCGCTAACAAGGTTGATCAAGTCTTGTTAACAAACTCATTCCGAATAACACGGAACCGGAGAAATTTCGAATAACACTAAGTTCCCTCAATGGGGATATGAAAATCCCCAACAATAAGAATATCATACTTTTTCTTGACAGTAGGGAGAGGAAATTCAAAACCTCCAAAAATGATAGTTGGAAGTTTTTCAATAGAATTGATGCTATGAACTTGAGATTGTTTCCTCGGAAAGTGTACCGTATGCTCATTACCATTAACATGAAAAGTGACATTGCCTTTGTTGCAATCAATAACGGCCCCTGCAGTATTAAGAAAAGGTCTACCAAGGATAATAGACATACTATCGTACTCGGGAATATCAAGAATAACAAAGTCCATTAAGATAGTGACATTTGCAACCACAACAGGCACATCCTCACAAATACCAACATGTATAGCAGTTGATTTATCAGCCATTTGCAAATATATTTCAGTAGGTGTCAACTTATTCAATTCAAGTGTATGATATAACGAGAGAGGCATAACACTAACACTGGCTCCAAGATCACATAAAGCAGTTCTAACATAATTTCTTTTAATGGAGCATGGTATAGTTGGAACACACAGATCTCCAAGTTTCTTTGATATTCCACCCTTAAAAGTGTAATTAGCAAGCGTGGTGGAAATTTCAGCTTCCGGTATCTTTCTTTTATTTGTAATGATATCCTTCATATACTTAGCATAAGGATTTACTTTCAACATATCAGTTAAGCGCATACGTAAGAAAATAGGTCTAATCATTTCAGCAAAGCGCTCAAAATCCTCATCATCCTTTGACTTGGATGGTTTAGGAGGAAAGGGCATGGGTTTCTGAACCCATGGTTCTCTTTCTTTACCGTGCTTCCTAGCAACAAAATCTCTCTTATCATAACATCGATTCTTTGATTGTAGGTTATCAAGATCAACAACAGGTTCAATCTCTACATCATTGTTTTTGCTAGGTTGAGCATCAACATGAACATCATCATTAAGATTATCACTAGGTTCATGTTCATCACCTGATTGAGTTTCAGCATCAGAAATAGAAATATCATTGGGATTCTCAGGTGTGTCTACGACAGGTTCACTAGAAGCACGCAAAGTTCTATCGTTTTTCTTTTTCTTCTTCTTAGAAGAACTAGGTGCCTCTAAATTATTTCTCTGAGAATCTTGCTCGATTCTCTAGGGTGGCCTTCAGGATACAAAGGTTCCTGAGTCATTCTACTTGTTCTAGTAGCCACTCTAACAGCAAAGTCATTTTTATTATTTAATTCCTCAAGCAAATCATTTTGAGCTTTAAGTACTTGCTCAGCTTGAGTAGCAACCATAGAAGCATATTTGCTAACGCGGTGAAGTTCATCTTTAACTCTAGCCAGATTATCACTTACGCGTCCTATCTCGAAAGCATTATTCTTTAACTCTCTACCAACATAAGCATTAAAAGTTTCTTGTCTAGCCATAAAGTCATCAAATTCATCTAAGCATGGGCTATGAAATTTAGTAGAGGGTATTTCAACTTTATCATATCTATAAAGAGAATTTACCTTTACTACCTGTGTCGGGTTATCAAGACAATGTGGTTCTTCAGGCGGTAAATTAAGACCATGTATTTCTTCGATAGGTGGTAAATTCCTAACATCTTCAGCTTTAATACCGTTTTCTTTCATTGATTTCTTTGCCTCTTGCATATCTTCAGGACTGAGAAATAAAACACATCTCTTCTTCGGAGTGGGTTTAGGAATTGGCTCAGGAGTTGGCTCAATTGGTTCAGGAATTGCCTCTGGAACTGGCTCGGGAAGAGTCCAATTATTTTCATTAGTCCACATATTATTCTATAATATTTCAGCTTCGTCGACTGTTCTTTCCCTGAAAACACAACCAGCACAACTATCCAAGTAATCCTTGGAAGCATCAGTTAGTCCATTATAAAAGATATCAAGTATTTCATTTTTCTGAAGAGGATGATCAGTCAAAGCATTAACTAAACGGAGAAGCCTCCCCCAAGCTTGTGGGAGACTCTCTTCTTTGGTTTGCACAAAATTATATATTTCCCGCAAGGCAGCTTGTTTCTTATGAGCAGGGAAATATTTAGCAGAGAAGTAATAAATCATATCCCGGGGACTACGCACACAACCAGGAGCAAGAGAATTATACCAAGTCTTAGCATCATCCTTTAATGAGAACGGAAATATCTTAAGGATATATAAATAGCGAGACTTCTCATCATTAGTAAATAGGGTAGCTATATCATTCAACTTGGTAAGGTGTGCCACAACAGTTTCAGATTCAAGGCCATAAAAAGGATCAGATTCAACTAAAGTAATAATCTCAGGATCAACAGAGAATTCATAATCCTTATCAGTAACACAGATAGGTGAAGTATCAAAAGCAGGATCTGGTTTCATTCTAGCATTAAGAGACTGCTGCTTCCATTTAGCTAATAATTTGTTAAGATCATTTCTATCATTGCAAGCAAAAATTTCCTTAGCAACTTCTTCATTCATAACATAACCCTTAGGAACAACAGGTAATACATAATCACTGGGGGAACCTTCATCATCACTCTCATCAATAATAGGTTCTTCAATATTTTCATTCCCCCTAACTCTAGCAAGTTGTTCATCAAGAAATTCACCTAATGGCAAAGTAGTATCACACACAGAAGTAGTTTCATCATGCATAGCAGAAGTGGCATCATCAATAACATGCGACATATCAGAATTCATAACAGTAGCAGGTTTAGGTGTCGCAAGCCTACTAATAACGGAAGGAGAATCTAGTGCAGAGCTAGATGGTAGTTCCGTACCTCCCCTCGTAGTTGAGGGAAAAATCTTGGTCTTAGCGTCTTTAAAGTTCTTCATAGTGATCAACAGATATAAATCCCAAGGGACTCGGAGAATAGAGCTATGCTCCCCGACAACGGCGCCATAAATTAGTCTTGATAACCCACAAGTATAGGAGACCGCAACAACTTTTGAGGGTAAAGTATTCAACCCAAATTTATTGATTCGACACAAGGGGAGCCAAAGAATATTCTTGAGTATTAGCAGTTGAGTTGTCAATTCAACCACACCTAGATAACTTAGTATCTGCAGCAAAGTGTTTAGTAGCAAAAGTGGTATGATAATAATAGTAACGGTAGAAAAAGTAAAGATAAATGTTTTTTGGTTTTTGTAGTAGTTGTAACAGTAGCAACGGAAAAGTAAATAAGCGAAGAACAATATATGAAAAGCTCGTAGGCAATGGATCAGTGATGGATAATTATGTCGGATGCGATTCCTCATGCAATAGTTATAACATAGGGTGATATAGAACTAGCTCCAATTCATCAATGTAATGTAGGCATGTATTCCGTAAATAGTCATACATGCTTATGGAAAAGAACTTGCATGACATCTTTTGTCCTACCCTCCCGTTGCAGCGGGGTCCTTACGGAAACTAAGGGATATTAAGGCCTGCTTTTAATAGAGAACCAGAACAAAGCATTAGCACATAGTGAATACATGAACTCCTCAAACTACGGTCATCACCGAGAAGTATCCCGATTATTGTCACTTCGGGGTTGTCGGATCATAACACATAATAGGTGACTATAGACTTGCAAGATAGGATCAAGAACACACATATATTCATGAAAACATAATAGGTTCAGATCTAAAATCATGGCACTCGGGCCCTAGTGACAAGCATTAAGCATAGCAAAGTCATAGCAACATCAATCTCAGAACATAGTGGATACTAGGGATCAAACCCTAACAAAACTAACTTGATTACATGGTAAATCTCATCCAACCCATCACCGTCCAGCAAGCCTGCGATGGAATTACTCACGCACAGCCACTACTAGGGAAAACCTTATACACAGAACTTTAGCAGTAGCGTGGGTCAAAGAAGCACGCTGGTGCTAAATAGCAGCAGCGTGCCTGCCAAAACCGCGCTGCAGATAGTGTAGTAG
This sequence comes from Triticum aestivum, assembly GCF_018294505.1. Taxonomy (NCBI): domain Eukaryota; kingdom Viridiplantae; phylum Streptophyta; class Magnoliopsida; order Poales; family Poaceae; genus Triticum; species Triticum aestivum. The sequence goes on from NC_057813.1 coordinate 243,316,134, forward strand.
CAGTAGCGCGTCTCGGTGAATACATGCTACTACTAAATACTCACGGCTTAGCCGATATGGTACACATAGTAGTAGCGATCTATATGGAACCGCGCTACTGCTACTTTCTTTGTAGCAGTGTGTTTTGCTCTAAACTCGCTACTACTAAAGGATATAAAATTAAATGAAAAGCAAATAGAAAGGTAATTGAAAATGAAAGAAATAGAAGAAGGTGAAAGGAAAAAATAAAATGTGAAGAAAAATAAATGAAAAAGGGAAAAAGGAGAAAGTAGTAGCAGTAGCGCGTATCCCAGAACGCGCTGTAGCTAACGTAGCAGCAGCGCGCTTTCAGGAAAGAGCTACTCCTACTTCTGACTTAACCACCGCATTCGTCCTTCCCCGCGGCCACTTCCCCCAAATCGAACTCCTCCGCTCTCGCCGCCGCCGTCGGCCGTCGGTCGCCGCGCGCTCTCTGCACACCCTCTACACCGCACCGACCCCGGATTCAACGCTGCCCCCGCCCCCGACCTCAACGCCGCCCCGGACGCCGCCCTCGACCTCAACGCCGCCCCGGACGCCACCCCGCCCCAAGCCCGACCTCGACGCCGCCTGCCCCTCTCTCGCCGCAGGCACCCGATCGAGGTGAGCACGCCTGCTCCTCCCCCTCCCCTACCTCTGCCTAGATAGGGTTCTTCAAATTTTAGTTGCATCAAATAGTTAGGGTTCATCTATGGGTGGAAATGAATTGGATACAGATGCGGCTAGGATTTTTTCTTAGTTTATGTTTTATTAGATGATGAATAAACACTAGTGTAATGCATAATAAAACGAGTAAAATTTGACCTTCTTCTATTTAGTTAGTAAGAACTAGTTAGTAAGAACTAGGTACTAATTAGGTGATTTTTTAGTTAAAGCAATTTTTCCCGCCTCGACGTGGACGATGCCTATCCCGCATCCTCGTCGTCGAGTCTGCGGAGGACGACACCTGCTTGACCAGATCGGCCATGTCCGGGACTGGGCTCCGCCGGGGTGGTACTGGGAGGCACTACCTACCGGGGGGCGCAGGTTGGTGAGGAGCCAGCCTGTCATTGACCCGAACCTTCTTTGGTGGCGGTCGCGTGGGCCAGTGATGATCCAGAGGCTCAAAGACTCCGCGGAGGTGGTGCTCACCGTGTCAGTGAGGAGGACGCGCACGTCCGTTGCTACTTGTTTGCGTTGGAGCACAAGTCGTTCTCCAATACCTGGAAGGTTCTCCGGGGATCTCACTGGAGCTATTATCCCGTGATGGTGCCTTCTCTGTGGGTGTCCACCACCCGCGCCGATACCCGTCGTGTTCTAGAGTTTTAGTTGTATTACTGATGTTATATGTATGACACTATTCGTGATGTATTAGTGATAATATTCGACGATGTACTTACGCATGAGATGATTTACTTTTGCTTATTGAATGCATGCTAATTTGAGTCCTATAAGATATTTTGAAATGTATATCTTGTGTTGCTCAATATCCAAGTGGCTGGTCATGTTTGCAGGTTACACCTTCGAGTGGCCTATGTTTTGCCGGAGTGTTGATTCATTTCTGTTCCGGCAAATTTCAGGCGCTCGATATGTCCTATTTTAGCAAAGGTCATGCCGGATTTTTCCGTGAATTTTGGCATGACTTGTGCTAGAATATGTAGGAAATATCGAGTGCCCCGGATTTGTGTGTTGAGTATCTTGGTAGTTGTCTTCGATCAATTTTCAATTAATGTTTTAACTATGAACATAGGAAATGTCTGACGACGAGAAGGATTTCGGTATTTGCAAATACTGCGAAGACGAGCGCGGCCTGTGCGACGGAATCTTCCTAGATGATGATAGGCGCTTCAGCATCAAGCTGGACGAGAACTTTGAAGTGGATACAGTAAGTCACAACGACAAGTCTTTTTTCGTAATTAAGCATGACATCTGCTTCATTTGCTTCAACTTATTTTTTTATTATTCTACTAGCATATCCCCTGCCATGCAAGAGTTTTTGTATTGGATAAGATAGGTTTCAGTCATAGTATGGAGGAAAAGAAAGTTTACTTGAAGACCGAACATGGTTATATTTTCCATGCAAAGTTATACAATTCAGACGACTACACCTATTTTGGATGCAAAACATGGCGAGCACTATGCAAGACTTATGCATTTGAGCCTGATATGGTTATCACCTTCGATATTCGTCCGGAAGATGATACTGAAGGTAATACCGACATCTGGGTCGATGTGCAAATGCCTCAAGTTATACCATTATGTAAGTTTCTCAACCATATTTATGTCTTTGATATTGTTTATTCAAAAATAGTTGACAACTAATTTGTATTGTCAGCTTATTTCCGTGCAAGAAAACATGTCCAACGCTTGGTAGACAGGACCGTATACTGTCCTGGGGCTGAACTCAACTCCGAGGAGCTCAGTCATTATGTTTCATGGCTTGAGGATCTTGATACTGTCAAGACAAATTTTCTTCCTGCATTTAGAAATGTTAGTACTGAAAATGTGCGACCAATAGTGTTCGTAATGAACTACGGTCACATCTATTTAGGAAGGATGGTAAGATTTTTACTCTTTGTTATCGGTGCATCTTTTCCATACATTATTTTTGAAGCTAAACTTCATTGCTAAGTATGTTATCGTACGATGTTCTTCAACAGGGACTCTCGATGAATGTTGTGCCTTATGGGATCGAGACTAAAGGTACCATGAGTATTATCAGCTTACGGCCAAGATATCCTACAGATTACTTTAGTGCATTCAAGATTAGCGACGGATGCTTAATAGTGCAAGACTGGACCAAATATGTGATGGGGGAGCGCAGAGAAGTACTAGGGGGTAGCAAACAGATGCGCTACCCACGATTAGGAGACAGGTTCATCTGCATGCTCCAGTTTGATCGAGGAGGAGAGCTATATATGTTTTATGTTATTTTACCTAAGAGAGAGCAGCAGGAGTGATTAGCTAGCTAGAAATGAGTTTGAGGATGATGATAAAATAGCTAGTGTTGGTGGTAATGACTATGATGATTATTATTAGCTAGTGTTAGTGCTGATTAAATAAATACTGTTGGTGGTAATGACTATGATGATGATTAAATAGCTTGTGCTGGCGGATTAGATTCAAGTGGAGGCAACATGTGGTGCACATCGAAAGTACTACTAGTCCAAACTAGATCAAGTTTGGATTAGTAGTATACTTTTGACATGCACCACATATTGCCTCCACTTGAACCTAATCCACCTTCATTTAATACACTGTTATGGACATAATGATGTAAACCTCATAATAGCTGGTATTGTACCAATATTTGTATGATGGCGCATAAATACACTAAAAATAAAAAATAAAAAATAAAATACTAGTAGCGATGGAAAGAAAACACGCTGCAAGTAGATACCTTAGCAGTAGCGTGGTACTGAACAAACGCTGCAGCTATTTGTCCTAGCAGTAGCGCGTGCTGGCACGTGTTACTGCTAAGCAATAGTTGTAGCGCCTTATTAGTAGTGCGGCCACCCGCGCTACTAGTGGGAACAAAACACGCGCTACTGCTAGGGTTTTCCCTAGTAGTGAGCGGTGAGCATCATGAAATTGGTGATGGAGGATGGTTGATGATGACGACGGCGAGGAATCCCCCTCCCCGGAGCCCCAAATGGACTCCAGATCAGCCCTCCCGAGAGAGATTAGGGCTTGGAGTGGCTCCGTGTCGTAAAACGCGATGAAACTTTCTCCTTGATTTTTTTTCTTCCCGAACGTGAATATATGGAGTTTGAGTTGAGGTCGGTGGTGGTCCAGGGGGCCCACGAGATAGGAGGCCACACCCTATAGGGGGGGCGCGCCCCTTCTCGTGGACATGCCCTGGGCCCCCTGGCATTAATTCTTTCGCCAAAAATTCTTATTAATTCCAAAAAGTGCCTCCGTGGATTTCCAGGACATTTCGAGAACTTTTCTTTTCTACACATAAAACAACATCATGGTAGTTCTGCTGAAAACAACATCAGTCCGGGTTAGTTTCATTCAAATCATGCAAGTTAGAGTCCAAAACAAGGGCAAAAGTGTTTGGAAAAGTCCAACATATCACCCATTCAAAATCTTCACTGTGTCCTTGTCAGTTGAAGAATTTGCGAACAAAACTTTAAAAATATTCTTATCTGAATTTTCGGCTTTTAGCGCTCAAACCGTTCCCGCATCCCACGATAAGATTAAAATAGTCACCCACGACCTAATGCGATCTCCACTTCACAGTACGTGGGTGACACATGTCGCTAGGATGAGAAGGGTCAGGGGCACGTTTGTCCATTTTCCTTGGACGAACAGTTTTTCACCTCGGCTATAAATACCCCTCGCCCTCCTCAGACCTCATTTACTCCGCTTGATCTCACTCCCCTCGCTCGAGCTCTCTAACCTAGCATCGCCGCTACCTTCCATCATCATCGGTGAGGATGAGCTACACTGTCTCGACCTCTTCGCCGTCGTACTTGCGCCGGCCACATAAATCTTCACTCTACCGCCGCCGTAGTTGTCTTCCGCCGTCAAGTTAGGGCGTGGAAGATCTGAACGAATGAGCTTCTCAACTTCTACTCTTAGTTCGTCGTGTTCTTCATCAAGGGTAAATAAAATCTATTTTTACTGCCCTTGTTGACTCTGATGATTTCCACAAAATCTTCAAAAGGTGTTTATTCTTCAACTTTCATGTCCTTAAACACCAACTTGCATCTGTTCTTGATTTATTTCTCTAAGCAACATTTTCCCTCAAGATTCCTCAATTGTGTGGATTTTCGATCTATACAACTTTGGAACCTAAGTCAAGAACGCTTAGTGAAATTCCTCAATACACCCCTGGTTAAATTCCCCAAACTTGATTCTTTTGAAAAACTTCTGAGAACGCATCTGACCTTTCCAAATTCTTCGCACCTATACTATGTTCACAGGTACACATGTCCGCTGCTGAATCTTTACGTTCTCATCAACTTAACTCATTTGCAGCTTTCCTTGAAGACAAATTGCATACTTCATTAGAAAATTCGATTGTTCAAAATCCTCACTACAAAAAAGACACATCCGTGACAATTTGGGTCGAACGAATTTTTTTCCTGTCATACTTATGACACTTCTATGACGACAATTGTGACAAAACCCGGTATCATCATAGATGTGATGGGATCCTACTTCTATGACAAAAAATCATGACAAAAAATGGGCTTTTCGTCCTGGGCGGGCCGGGGACGCAACTGCATTACATTCTTTGGGCCGTCCATGACGGAAAAAACCGTGGTAGAAGCGAGGGCGAAGAAAATTTCGGCGAGTTCCCGATTATGGTGGGAGGTTGGGGGCCGAGCGATGCGCGTTTCTCTCGTACACATACGCGCGTGTGTGCGAGGTGAAAGTCCAACTATCCCTTGGTGGTTTTGGTAATTCCTAACAACATATATCTCATTGAGCTAATGCTATTTCAAGATAAGTATTTCAGGAAAGCTCAATTATTGGCATGGTATGGATGAGAAATGTGGATCCCTCAAAATGCTAAGGACTAAAGGATTGGCTCAAGCTCAAAGCTCAAGACTCTACATTTTCTATTTTACTGATCCAAGATCACATTGAGTCTATAGGAAAAGCCAATACTATCAAGGAGGGATGAGGTGTTGCTTAATGGCTTTCTTGCTCAAAATGCTTAGTGATATGCTCCAAAGCCCTCAACTACTTTCTCACATCCACATATGACCCAAACCAAAAGTCAAACTCGGCCCCACCGATTCTTTCTATCCGACGCCACCGAGTTCAGATGACATAGCCACTGCCACAAACCCTAGTCTTTTCGGTCTCACCGATAGGGATCTCGGTCTCACCGAGATGGGATTGTAATCTCTCTGCTTCCCTTCGTAATGTTTCGGTCCAACTGAGGTGAGCGAACGGTCCCATCGAGATTGCAATGCAAACTCTCTATTTCCCTTTCGTAATGTTTCAGTCTCATCGAGATGAGCGAATTGGTCCCACCGAGTTTGCCTGACCAACTCTCTGGTTAGCTTGTTACCAAAATCGGTCCCACCGAGTTTGTGTAATCGGTCTCATCGAGATTACATTATGCCCTAACCCTAACCATACCGGTCCCACCGAGTTGACATGTCGGTCCCACTGAAAATCCTAACGGTCACATTATTTGCTAAATCGGTCCGACCGAGTTTCACGATTCGGTCCCACCGAGATTGGTAAGTTGCGTGTAACGGTTCGATTTTGTGTGGAGGCTATATATACCCCTCCACCCACTCTTCATTCGTGGAGAGAGCCATCAGAAGATGCCTACACTTCCAACAGACATTTCTGAGAGAGAACCACCTACACTTGTGTAGAGGTCAAGATATTCCATTCCTACCATATGAATCTTGATCTCTAGCCTTCCCCAAGTTACTTTCCACTGAAGTCTTCTTTCCACCAAATCCAAATCCTGTGAGAGAGAGTTGAGTGTTGGGGACACTATCATTTGAAGCACAAGAGCAAGGAGTTCATCATCAACACACCATTTGTTACCTCTTGGAGAGTGGTGTCTCCTAGATTGGCTAGGCGTCACTTGGGAGCCTCCGACAAGATTGTGGAGTTGAACCAAGGAGTTTGTAAGGGCAAGGAGATCGCCTACTTCATGAAGATCTACCCTAGTGAGGCAAGTCCTTCGTGGGAGACGGCCATGGTGGGATAGACAAGGTTTCTTCTTCGTGGACCCTTCGTGGGTGGAGCCCTCCATGGACTCACGCAGCCGTTACCCTTCGTGGGTTGAAGTCTCCATCAACGTGGATGTACGATAGCACCACCCATCAGAACCACGACAAAAACATCCGCGTCTAAAATTGCGTTTGCCTTCTCAAACTCCTCCCCTTTACCTTCATATGCAATTGTTTTACATTCCGCTGCTATACTCTTAGAATTGCATGTGTAGGTTGACTGCTTGACTTGTGCTAAGTTGCTAAAATCTGCCAAGAACTAAAATTGGGAAAAGGCTAGATTTTTATTTGGTCAAGTAGTCTAATCACCCTCCCTCTAGACATACTTTCGATCCTACAAGTGGTATTAGATCCAGGTTTCCATTTGCTTTGATTTCCTAGCTTTTGGTAGTCATAGCCTTGGTTTCACAACCTAGGAGAGTATGGCGTCTAGCGAGGGAAATTACCACCGTAGAGGTCCTTACTTTGATGGTACTAATTTTGCTGGTTGGAAGCATAAGATGAAAATGCATATTCTTGGACATAACCCCACTGTTTGGGCTATTGTGTGTATTGGCTTGCAAGGTGAATTCTTTGATGGGAGGGAACCGAACCGTGAAGCTACCGCGGAAGAGTTGAATATGCTGCAATAAAATGCTCAAGCTTGTGATATCCTCTTCAACAGATTGTGCCCCGAAGAATTCAACAAAATCAGCCGTCTTGAGAATGCAAAGGAAATTTGGGATACTTTGATTGATATGCACGAAGTTACCGACTTCGTCAAGGAATCCAAATTGGATGTGCTTCAAAGTCAACTTGACAAGTTCAAAATGAAGGATGGTGAAGGTGTCGCTGAAATGTATTCTAGGCTTGCTCTTATCACAAATGAGATTGCCGACTTAGGAAGTGAAGAGATGATCGACAAATTCATCATCAAGAAGATCCTAAGAGCTTTGGATGGAAAATATGATACCGTGTGCACATTGATCCAAATGATGCCCAATTACAAAGATCTCAAGCCAACGAAAGTCATTGGAAGAATTGTTGCTCATGAGATGTCACTTAAGGATAAGGAGGAGCTCCACAACAGGTCAAGTGGTGCTTACAAAGCCTCATGTGAAGCTCCCACATCATCAAGTGAGAAACAAACCTTCAATGAAGAATTGAGCCTAATGGTGAAGAACTTCAACAAGTTCTACAAGAGTAGGAGCAAGAAAAGAAGTTCCAAGTCAAGATCCTACAATGACAAAAGATCTTCTAGTCGTGAGCGTAATTGCTACAATTGTGGAAGACCCGGACACTATTCCAATGAGTGTACGGCTCCCTACAAAAGAAGAGAAGACTCTCCAAAAATAAGAAGTAGGAGAGAAGAATCACCATCAAGAGAAAGAAGGAATAGAGATGATCGTTATGAATGAAGAACATCCCGGAGAAGAAAGGATTCGGAAAGGAAGGACAAGTGTCGGTGTCAAAACCCGCGGATCTCGGGTAGGGGGTCCCAAACTGTGCGTCTAGGCGGATGGTAACAGGAGACAAGGGACACGATGTTTTTACCCAGGTTCGGGCCCTCTCGGTGGAGGTAAAACCCTACTCCTGCTTGATTAATATTGATGATATGGGTAGTACAAGAGTTGATCTACCACGAGATCAGAGAGGCTAAACCCTAGAAGCTAGCCTATGGTATGATTGTTGTTCGTCCTACGGACTAAAACTCTCCGGTTTATATAGACACCGGAGAGGGCTAGGGTTACACAGAGTTGGTTACAATGGGAGGAGATCTTCATATCATATCGCCAAGCTTGCCTTCCACGCCAAGGAAAGTCCTATCCAGACACGGGACGAAGTCTTCAATCTTGTATCTTCATAGTCCGAGAGTCCGACCAAAGGTCATAGTCCGGCAATCCGGACACCCCCTAATCCAGGACTCCCTCAGTAGCCCCTGAACCAGGCTTCAATGATGACGAGTCCGACGCGCAAATTGTCTTCGGCATTGCAAGGCGGGTTCCTCCTCCGAATACTTCATAGAAGATGTTGAACACAAGGATAGTGTCCGGCTCTGCAAAATAAGTTCCACATACCACCGTAGAGAGAATAATATATGCACAAATCTAATCTGCTGACGTATTCCGCAGTGTGACATCATGCCACGCCCAAGTCTTTATTCCAATCATTTTACTGTTCCACCTCAGTGCGTTTAGCGAGGCGGTTTCCTTGGCACGTCTTGTCAAAGCAGAGATTTAGTCCCCTTATTCCGGGATTCTCATCAATACGGGCGTGGGTAACCCAACCGCGCCATTAACCGCGGCGCTTGGGAGATAAGCGAGTTTTATTAGGCTGGTGGGGACTTGTAGTTTCGGCCGCCCATATAAGGGGATAAGGATCTACCCTTTCCATTTACGCCTTCTTCCTCCTTTGCTTATCCATCCCCGCGCACTCGAGCTCCTACGCCCAAGCCCGCACTTCCCAATCATGTCCGGAGCGGGAGGTAGATGGATGGCCTCCTCCGTCACGGAGGGGCAAATCAAAAAGTTGAGGAAGGCCGGATACTTGTCTGACGACATCGCGCACCGGCTTCCAGATGAGGGGCAACTCATCCCCACCCCTAGGCCCCATGAGAGGGTTGTATTTCTCCCCCATTTCCTCCGCGGACTGGGCTTTCCTCTTCACCCGTTCGTCCGGGGGCTCATGTTCTACTATGGCCCGGACTTCCACGATCTGGCCCCGAACTTCATCCTCAACATCTCGGCGTTTATCGTCGTGTGCGAGGCCTTCCTCTGCATCCAGCCCCACTTCGGCTTATGGCTGAAGACTTTTAATGTCAAGCCGAAGGTAGTGGGCGGCCGCCAAGCGGAGTGCGGAGGTGCCATGGTGGGCCGGATGGCCAACGTCCTATGGCTCGAGGGCTCCTTTGTGGAGACAATAAAAGGGTGGCAATCGGGGTGGTTCTACATCACCGAGCCGCGCGACCCCAAATGGGCGGCGGCCCCCAAATTCCGATCTGGCTTCCCCACATGGCTCACTTCCTGGAAAGAGACGGGCCTAACGTGGGGAGATTCGGAAGAGTTGACCAGACTTCAAACCTGCGTCCAAAAGCTGGTGAACAAGAATCTCAAGCTCGTCAACGTAGTCCAGGTCATGCTTATCCGCCGGATCCTCCCATGCCAACAATGGGCCTTCAAATTGTGGGAGTTTGATCCGGCACAACACCAAACCTTGAGCAAGCTCTTCGACACTACGTACGAAGATGCCTGGAAGGTGTTGCTTAAGGGCGTCGAGGCCCCCGCATCCGCTACCGAAGACCGTGGATTCAGCTCGCGGCGCCAGGCCAGCGAGGTAAGCTATTCTACCCTTTACGGGACTCTTGTTTTTCATAATCTGACTCTATGCGGGATATAAACTCCCTTACCTTTGACAGGTCTGGCTAAAGAAGTCCGGGCAGGTTAACTGTCCGGCTCCCTTACCAGAAGACCCAGCGGACGCCCGATTGACGGGGCTGCTGGTTCCGACACCCCACGTGGTGCCGGAGAAGAAGGCCAAGAAGAAGGCCACGGGGACTCGAAAGAGTTCCCGACACCTGGTGGTGTCGGATTCATCGCCTGACAACCCCGAAGCACCCTCCGCCTCTGAGGACGAGGAGGAGGAAGAAGGAGAAGCCTCTCCCCCTCCAGCGGGGGGAGGAAAGAAAAGGAAGGCCGCCCCAACTGGGGAGGCCGGAGGGCCCAAGAAGCTGAAGACCCTTCTACCGGACTACGCCTCCGATGCCAAAGACGGCGGGGAGGAATGGCCATCCAGGGTCAAGCCCCTCGCAAAATCGTAAGTGTCCGGATACCAGAATAACTTATGGCGCTCCTCTATTATTCGGTATTTTCTGACGCCGAATTCAATCATGCAGTCCGCCCAAGGCTCAACTCGGTGATTCGTCGAGCGGCTCCCTGGATTCGTCGGATGTGAATAGTGCTTCACTTCCGACGGCTTCCTCCCCGCTCCCTGCGGACGACGCCGAGGTGGAGTCCAAAAAGGGACTAAACCAGGAGGAGGTGGTCCTGGAGGCACCGCAAGGCGACCTCCCGGACTCCAGACCCAAAGGGGGTAAAGCCCCAGAGGGATCTAAGTCCGGCCCTGGGCCGGACACTGCTTCGGAACCATCAACGGTTCCAGAGACCGGTAGGCGGCACCTTCACAAGAAGGGCACGCCTATGACGCCGGCGGCCTCTGTCCAACCGGAGGCATCGGATGATTTGCTGGAGGCGCTTAACGGCGCCTCCATCGACGAGGAACACCGCACTGTTATGAGTGCGGTGATCCAGAGGGTTCAGTCCACCAAGAGCGGGCTGACAGAAGCCTGTACAAGCCTGTTAACAGGCTTTGAGGTATGTATTCAAAACATAAAAATGTTACTGCATAGACAGTAGCCCCTGATGCTCAGTTTGGTGTTCGGAAAGAAAAGCCGAGCTGAGGATCTAAAAAGATATTACGTAGGAGTCTAACATAAATATGTCAATATGGGAATGCAGGCTACGCTGCTGACCTCTGCCGCACTGACTGCGGAGGTCAATGCATTGAAGGAGAGTCTCGAGCGGTCCGAGAACGAGCTCGGCCGTGCCAAGAAGCAGCTTGAGGACAAGGACGGTATGTAATACCGTATGTAAATGTATATAGAAATACCTGGTTGTAAAAAATGATAGGACCAACGCGAATGTTGCAGGGGCCACGACCGAGGTGGCGACCCTCAAGGAAGCGGTGTCCAAGGCCGAAAACAGTGCGGCCTTGGAGCACACCGAGCGAGAGAAGTAGGAGGCGCGGGTGGCGGAGGTGCGGCAAGAGCTCCAGGCTCTCGTGGAAAAACACGAGAGTTTGGAGCGTGACTCGAAGACTCGAGAGTCCGAGCTCGCCTTGGCTCTTGAGAGTGCCAAAACCACTAAGGCCGAAGCCCAGAAGGCCCTCCAGGAGATCGAGGTGATAAAGAAAATAGCGGCGGGTAAGGCATTCTTTATGCAAAGCAAGCATTTAAAAGTAAATTATCTGTTACTTACCCGAATCCGGAGCTCTCCAGGAGCGTTCGCCGATCTGCCTTGTAGTGTGTCTGATGCTGCCACATTCTACCGAGCCGAGGAGGGGAGCTCGATAGAAAAGGTGTTCTGGTCTCAATATGCTGAGGCCGGACATCCGGTGCCCCTGAGCGACCAGCTGAAGCAGCTAGTCGAGCTCCACAAGGTGGCCGAACAGGCCATGAAGGGCCTCATAGTTCGGCTGTGGCCTAGAGAAGCCATGCCTGGGAGTTACTTTGGTCTGGTGCGGCGGCTGGAGGACGCTTGTCCATGGATTGAAGTCATCAAGCGCTCCGTCTGTATTGAGGGTGCCCGTCGGGCCCTTGCCCGTGCTAAAGTGCACTGGGGCAAGCTGGACGCTGAGAAGCTATTGACGGACGCGCCACCGCCGGGCAAGGAGTATCACACACCCGAGATGTATTATAAGGATGTCCTGAAGGGTGCCCGCCTTATAGCGGGTGAATGCTCCAAAGATGTAATTTTTGAGTAGACTCGCATCTGTTATCCTGTACGCTGAAAACTTTGTTCATATGCGCTAAGCAACGCTTGTTAATTTAAAATATTACCTTCTGTGCGGCCATTTATTAAATCTGAGAGATGCAAGTCGTCGGCTTCTACCCCCATGCCACGAGTGCTGGGGTGTTCGGGATAAACCTGAGCGCTCTTGTTCCCATTCTTGGGTCCATCTAGGGAGGCGCTCAGCACAACGAACAAGGCCATCGGACTTATAATGCTTTATCACTCTCACTTAGCCATAGAATTCTATAATTTTAAATTTTGGCGAAGCCCCTAGTATTCGGAAGACCGAGTTCGGGGCGCTATCCACGCCTAGGCCAGATAAATCCGGCTCCTCGCTCTAAGCAGCATAAGTCTTTAGGGACTCGAAAAACCTCGCGAACAGTGACCGGTCTCTCGCACTATCATGATGGTCAGTTTTAGCTTTCTCTACTGAGGTGTCAACTGGGGCACAATCGCAGTAGTTCTCCTAGCGCTACCTTAGCCAACATTGCGGAACGTAAGGTACCAAAACATGGGAGCCGGGTAAACCCAACTATTGACCCAAGACATGATTTGGAGCCGATGTATATAGTGCTATAAGTTCGGGGTGCCGCACTCATGAGAGTGTTCGGTCTTCTCACACCATGTTATGGGGTGTTTAAGCCCCTAGTGTATTGGTCGTACCAAAGTGTACGGTTGCATAATGTCATAACTGAACATATTTGTATAAAATAGATGAGTACAATAATAGATAAGAGCTATGTATTGTTTATTAAAAAGGGCTGCTATGAAAGCAGAATGATACAAATAGTGCGATAAGCAAGGGATGGGATTATTTGACATGTCCCCCTCCAGGGGCCAGCTGCATGAATTTAAGTAAAACGGGTATTTAGCTCGTTATAGAGACCACCTGGACATTTGACGTGGCTTGTTCTCTCCCTGGCTGTTGCATCGTGTGTTCGGCGAGTGTATTGCCGGACAGGCCTTCCAAATAGTTGGGTCCTGAAAGTATATAAAAAGAAAAGGAAACGGCAGAATAGGGAGCCCCTAAGTGCGGTTGAGCCGCATACTGGGCGTGCCGTAGTTGTGCCCCTCCCCTTATGCCCATGGTATTTTCAAAGCGTAATTATGTATGCGTGGTACCAATATCACCATCTGGCGAGGGCTGGGGTTGGGGCCGCACTGCTATGCTTGCTCGGAACGTGCCAGTCGGCTTTGTTGTAAGTTGCTTCGGGCGCGCTTGACGTTGTCCAGACGTTTAACACCCGGATTGGAGAGTTGCCTTGAGAGACTGCTCTGTACTTCTGCCGCCAGGGCCGCTGTGTGCTCCTCCGTTCGGAGAGAGCGTTCGGTGTTTCCATTTACCGTAATGACTCCGCGAGGACCTGGCATCTTGAGCTTGAGATATGCGTAGTGCGGCACCGCATTGAATTTTGCGAATGCGGTTCGTCCGAGCAGGGCGTGATAGCCACTGCGGAATGGGACTATGTCGAAGATTAACTCTTCACTTCGGAAATTATCCGGGGATCCGAAGACCACTTCGAGTGTAACCGAGCCTGTACAGCTGGCTTCTACACCTGGTATGACGCCTGAGGGAGTCCCGGATTAGGGGGTGTCCGGATAGCCGGACTACCATCATCAGCCAAACTATCATCGGCCGGACTATCATCATCGACTGGACTCCAAGACTATGAAGATACAAGATTGAAGACTTCGTCCCGTGTCCGGATGGGACTTTCCTTGGCGTGGAAGGCAAGCTTGGCGATACGGATATGTAGATCTCCTACCATTGTAACCGACTCTATGTAACCCTAGCCCTCTCCGGTGTCTATATAAACCGGATGGCTCTAGTCCGTAGGACAACAACAACAACAACCCTTACAATCATACCATAGGCTAGCTTCTAGGGTTTAGCCTCCTTGATCTCGTGGTAGATCCACTCTTGTAAACATCCACAATATCAATATCAATCAAGCAGGACGTAGGGTTTTACCTCCATCAAGAGGGCCCGAACCTGGGTAAAACATCGTGTCCCTTGTCTCCTGTTACCATCCGCCTAGACGCACAGTTCGGGACCCCCTACCCGAGATCCGCCGGTTTTGACACCGACATTGGTGCTTTCATTGAGAGTTCCTCTGTGTCGTCACTGATAGGATTGATGGCCTCTTCAATCTACAACGACGCAGTCCTGGGTGAGACTTTCCTCCCCGGATAGATCTTCGTATTCGGCGGCTTCGCACTGCGGGCCAACTCACTTGTCCATCTGGAGCAGATCGAAAGCTACGCCCCTGGCCGTCAGGTCAGGTTTGGAAGCCTAAACTTCACGACCGGTATCCGCGGGGACTTGATCTTTGATGGACCTGAGCCACAGCCGAGCATGCCGCGCTGTCATGATGGGCACGACCTAACTCTATCGCCGGACAGCACCTTGGAGGACGCACACGAATCCGCTCCGACCCATAGCCTAGAGCCGATCGCTCAGATCGACGACAGATTGCTGGACACCGCCTCGGGAGTTGCAACTTCTGCGGCGATGGAGCCGAACACTTACCTTGTCCCGCATAAAGCTCATGACTCCGAGGTGCCGGACTCCCTGCCGGACTCCGAACCTCCTGCGCCCCTGCCAGTCGAATCCGATTGGGCGTCGATCATGGAATTCACCGCTGCGGACACCTTTCAGCACTCACCCTTCGGCAATATCTTAAATTCGCTGAAGCATCTCTCACTATCCGGAGAGCCCTGGCCGAACTACGGCCAGGATGGTCGGGACGCGGACAATGAAGAAATTCAGAGCCCACCCACCACCCACTTCGTAGCCACCGTCGACGATCTAACCGACGTGCTAAACTATGACTCCGAAGACATCAACGGTATGGACGACGATGCCGGAGACGATCAAGAACCAGCGCCTACAGGGCACTGGAAGGCCACCTCGTCACATGACATACATATGGTGGACACCTCAAAGGGAAGCGATAATGAGGAACAATGGGACGTGGCAGAGGATAATCCCGCCGATAAACAACAAAAACAGCGATGTAGACGCCGCCCTAAGTCCCGCCTTGATCAAAGCAGCATTCCTAACGACCCATCGATAGAGCAGGGCAAACCAGCGGACGACGAACATACAACCAAGCAACTATCCGAACAGGACGAACCGGATAATCAACCCCTTCACGGAGCAACCAACAGTCCGGACACAACACCGGAGCATAAGAACCTACACAAAAGACTCGTCGCCACTGCAAGAAGTTTGAAGAAGGAAAAACGGAAGCTCAAAACAGCGGAAGACATACTCAGAATGAAGTGGAGCAAAGTACTCAAGACCGCAGACAAATATGGCAATGGCCATCAAACAAAGAGCTACCCGAAGCGCAAGTTGCTGCCAGAATTTGACGAGAAAGCCATAGAGCCCTCACAGTCAAAAAATAAAGAGGCCGCCTGGCCGGATAGACGGCCAGATGACAGGCCAAAAGCGACAAGCGGCGCCGCACACAAGCCGACTTATGATCCTGGGAAAACGGACAGCCCAACTAGGTCCATCTACGGGCCAAAAAGGAGGGCCCCAGGAAGTAACACAACACGACAAGTGTTCGAAGACAGCAGCACACCCAAATACAGGGGCGCCGCACACCCGCTATGTTTTACCGATGAGGTGCTGGATCATGAATTTCCAGCAGGGTTCAAACCCATAAACATAGAGGCATACGACGGCACAACAGACCCAGGAGTCTGGATAGAAGATTACATACTACACATACACATGGCTAGAGGAGATGATCTCCACGCCATAAAATACCTACCCCTCAAGCTCAAAGGGCCAGCTCGGCATTGGCTCAAAAGCCTCCCAGAAAACACTGTTGGAAGTTGGGAAGAGCTTGAGGACGCGTTCCGAGCAAATTTTCAAGGGACTTATGTCCGCCCTCCGGATGTAGACGATCTGAGTCATATAACCCAACAGCCCGGAGAGTCAGCGCGCAAATTCTGGAACAGGTTCCTTACCAAAAAGAACCAAATAGTCGACTGTCCGGACACGGAAGCCTTAGCAGCTTTAAACACAACGTCCGAGACGAATGGCTCGCCAGACACCTCGGCCAAGAGAAGCCAAGAACAATGGCCGCGCTAACAAGCCTCATGATGCGCTCTTGTGCAGGAGAAGACAACTGGCTAGCAAGATGCAGCACCAGCGACCCGAGTACATCCGAGATCAGAGATGGAAACGGAAAATCACGGCGAAGCAAAGATCAGCGCCGGAATAAAGAAAAAAGCCCAAAGGGCACAGCGGTCAACGCCGGATTCAAAAGCTTGTGACGAAACAATAAAACACTGCCTCTTAAGGACAACGGCGACGAGCTATCAAATTTAAACAAAATTTTAGATCGGATATGTCAAATCCACAGTACCTCCGGAAGGCCTGCAAACCATACCAACCGAAATTGTTGGGTTTTTCAACAGTCCGGCAGACTCAACACCGGACACAAGGGGCTCGATGCGCCAAGCGAGGACGATGACGAACCCCACCAGCAGAGCACCGGAAGTCAAAAGACTTTCCCACAAGAAGTCAAAACAGTAAACTCACTTCACGTGATAGTACGGAAAACCAACACGGCACTCGATCCACCCTAGCGGAACACCGAGGTTGGATGTAAAAACCAATCACTTTCGACCACTTGGATTAGTCCAGAAGTATCCGGAACGCAGGATAGACTGCCCTGATACTGGATCCCATAATAGACGGACTGCAATTCACGCAGGTTCTGATGGACGGCGACAGTGACTTAAACCTGCTATATCCGGACACAATCCGCAAGTTGGGATAGACCCTACTACAATTCGGCATAGCCGCACTTCCTTCAAAAGAGTGGCGCCAGGCCCTTACGCCAGCTATCAAGCACCACTGGGATGGGAAGCTTTCGTCCGCTTCAATGCAATACCACATTACGCGTCTCTTACGCTTAAAATGCCCGGTCCACATGGCATCATTTCATTAAAAGGTCGCCTGAGACCCCAGACACGGCTGGACGAGTCTGGAATAAATAAGCTAGGGGCTACCTAGCCGCACACCCCTTCACAAGGGTTTGTACATATAAGCCATAATGAGCTAGCATAGGCTCAACTTTATTAATCTATATTTCAATTTTTTATGCACTTTCTCGCACGATTTCTTTTCAAACTAAGTTCCTCTCTTTTTACAGATGAACAGCGTGCACACCCGTCCAGGATACGGCACAACGGAGACACAGGCGCAGACGTGCAGTGGGGACCCGTTGCAAGGACTCTTTTCAGACTAAGACCCTACGTAAACCTTTTTTACTGTCTCTTGTTGCTATAATCCCCTGGTTTTTCATTATAACCAGAGTGGAGACTGGCGTTTTGGCATCGGCCGCGCCAGAGGAACTTGCCCGTACCTGGACACAAGGGGCTTAGGGCATTGTTTTGCCCGCTATTATAAAGACCGAACACCTTCGGGAGTGTTCGGCGTCTCGAGTTAGGCCTTATATGCATCAGCTCCGAATCATGTCTTTGGTCAAATGTTGGGTTTGCCCGGCTCCTGTGTTTTGCTGCCTTACGTTCCGTATCATCGGCTAATGCGGCACTAGGAGAACTACTGCGATTGTGCCCCAGTTCGGCTAGGCGAACACCTCACTAGAGAAAGCCGAAAACTGATTGTCATGATACAGCGAGAGACTGGTCAACCACTCGATCGACCATGGGAATGTTTAGAATTCCTCCTCTTTGACGAAGGGCCGTTTCCCGGTCAGGCACATACGTGCCCCAAATTCGGAGAGCGCGGTGCCCCCAGGGGCTATGTCGTAGCCCCACCCTCGAACTCCATGGCTAAGTGAAAGTGATAAAGCATTATAGTCCGGTTGCCTCGTTTGCTACGCTACCACCTCCTTTACAGGACCGAGACGTCGGATTAAGTGTGAAAACGCGCTATTTTTTGCAAACACCCCCGCACCTTGTGCGTGGGGGCTGAAGCCGACGACTGCCATCTTTCAGGTTATACACACGTATACACGAACGGCCACATAGGAGATATTCTATTACTTGAACGCACAAGTATAAAAGGCGCTTACATCATAAATATTGTTTTACATCATAAAAACGTTCATTCGAACGTAACATTTTTTGAGCACTGCGACTCTATTACACGAGCACCACGCAGCACATCGCCAAAATAGTGCTCGGCGGGTAACCGTTTATCATCCGAACCCGGGGTCGCAACAGCGGTGGCATCCATCTCTGTCCAATGTGTCTTTACACGAGCGAGTGCCATCCGCGCACCCTCTATGCAGGCCGACCGCTTCATCGCCTTGATATGTGGCACCGCCCCAAGAAATTGCTGCAATAAGCCAAAGTAACTCTTCGGCTCGGGCCTATCCGCCCGGACATAGGTCACTATATCCTTCATAGCAAGCCCGGACAACCTATTAAGCTCAGCCCACTCGGCCAAACGGTCGGTCAGCGGAAGTGAACGCTCCGGACTATGGAATTGAGACCAAAATAGCTCTTCCGTCTTGTGATCCTTCTGGCTTCGAAAATGCACAACGGCATCCGCCGCACTCGCTGCTAAGTCCATATAAGGGTCCTCTGGACCCCACAGTTGGCCCAACTAAGCATAGTTTGGTTCCGTGAACCTTCGGCACAGCAGAAAAGGCTTGCCAGTTACAATTTCTCCGGCCTGGCGCATCTCTTCCTTTATAGCCCGCATTGCAGAGCGGGCATCCTTGGCTTCGGCGGTGGCCTTCTCCAGGTCTTCTTGCCCCGCTAGGCGCTCCTTCCCAAGAGCCTCATTGCGGTCGGTAGCATCTTTTAACTTCACGGCAATTTCGGCCATCTCTTCCCCACTCCGGCAGTGTGCGGCCCTTTCTGCCGCTAACTCCTCGGACGCCCTCGAGGCTACCGCATTACTCCTTCTGGCCTGCTCCTTGGCTTGAGCAAGTTCGGCCCGAAGACTCTCCACCGCAGCGGCACTATCTGCATTTCACGCACATGTTGTAAGGAGCTGGCTTCGACCCCCTTACCAAGTGACCCAGAAACACTTACCTTGCGACTCATCAAGTCGCCTGTTGACCAGCGTGATGTCCGCATCCACAACAGTGAGTCGCCGCTTTAGTTCAGCAACTCCATCAGTCCGGCTGGCCCCCGGACGACCCGCCACCTGCATCGGCACGGCGGAAATTTAAACCTGCGATTTTGATCCTCGGCACGCTGTCGATTTCGACAACCTACCGAGTCTCAGGGGCTACTATCTATACAGGGCGCATTCTATATGCTAAACTGTTAAAAGGTGTGTCATTTTTACGCACCTCAAACCCCGCCAGCAAACTCCTGACGGCATTATGCAACCCGCCTTCGGCGGATGAAACCCTTTCAATCACCATGCTCATCAATGCGTGGTGATCTTCTGAGATAGACGCCTTCTCAAGCAGATCCTTCAGACGTACACCGGTTGGCGCCGAACTATCCGGCTTTGCCAAACCCGGGGGCTCCCTCCGTGACGACACTTCAGGCTCGTCCGCCCTATCCGATGGCGCCCCGGACGGAGACATCTCGCTCTCCATCATCTCCGGGCGAAGGTCCCCCGAAGACGAGCTCATTTGCGAAGGACGGAGATCCAAACTACAAGGTAAAAACTTTAGTTATCCTCAGAAGCACAAATAGGGATGTCCCTTATTATAAAACTCCTTTCTTTCTACTTACGGCTCATTGGACGGCTGACTCCTTAAGGGAGATTGTGCGGCCGGGGCCTCCCCGGACGCAGGACCCTCTGGCGAAGATTTCTTCCCCCGTTTAGGGGCTTTTGCCCCCGGGTCCTTGGAGGCAGTCCTCTTCTCCCCTTGGAGGGAGGGATTCTCGATCCCCCCCTCTTTCAAGAGCCTCCTTAGGCAAGGCAGTAGCTTTCCTGCTTTCCCCTTCGTCTTCCTCTGGAGGCGCAACCTCAAGCATCCGGACCAGCACAGAATCCGGCGCGGTCTCGGGGAGGGGGGCCGGACACCATATCAATTTTGCTTCCGCTATCCACTCCTGTGTAGAAGGAAGTTGGTCATAAGGCGAATCATCGAAAGGCGAACAAACGGTATGTCCGGACTCGGAACTACTTACTTGAGTATCCGGGCGATTGCAGCTTAGGCCAGCATCCTCGGTCAATTTCGGACGCGCCTCTTGCGATCTGAAGAATAATTTGTACATCTCCAGGGGTGTCATACCCATGAAGTGTTGAAGAATCCATGGGCCCTCCGGATTGAACTCCCATAGCCGGAGAGGGCGGCATTTGCAGGGCGGGAGATGCCTAATCAGCATAACCTGCATTACCACCACCATATCGACCTCCCTTGTTTGGAGATCTCGAATCCGGCCCTGCAGTAGTGGCACGTCCTTTGACGGCCCCCAGTTGAGCCCTTGGTTGACCCACGACATCAACCGCCGTGGAGGTCCCGAGCGGAATAAGGGCGGCAGCTTTTGTCCGCGGCCCCTCAGAACGGTGATATAGAACCACTCTTGCTGCCACGGGCCGAGCTCCTCTTGGAAGGAGCCAGCGGGCCATGGGGCATCGGCCCTCCTACTTATGGCTGCCCCGTCGCACTCTGCTTGACGCCCCCTGATCATCTTCGGCGCCACGTTGAAGGTCTTCAGCCACAGGCCGAAGTGAGGGGTGACGCGCAGGAAGGCTTCACAGACAACAATAAATGCGGAAATATGGAGGATGGACTCCGGAGCCAAATCGTGGAATTCCAACCCATAGTAAAACATGAGCCCTCTCACAAAAGGATCCATCGAGAAGCCTAAACCCCGACGGAGGTGGGATACAAAAACGACATACTCGCCGGGCTCGGGGGTTGGAATGGCCTGCCCTTCGGCAGGCAACCTGTGCAAAATCTCATAAGCCAGGTACTTGGCCTCCCGCAGCTTTAGCACGTCCTCCTTCGTAACGGATGAGGGCATCCACCGGCCCTGGAGGTCGGAACCGGACATCGTTGAAGGTCCGAAGCGCTCGAATCCGGAGCTCTAGGTGCTGGAACTTGGAGCGGGGAGAAGATTCGATGGAGGATTGAAGAAAAGAAACGAGCCTTGGCCCCGTTATAAAGAGGGAGAATACCAAGAGCCGTCTCCGTGACCGTTTGGGACTCGCCTTCGATAGAGGGGGCGTGGCGACGGGCGCGGTTGGGTTACCCACGTCCGTATTGATGAGAATCCTGAATTAAGGGGAACATGATCTCTGCTTCGACAAGACGTGCCAAGGAAACCGCTTCGCTAAATGCGCTGAGGTGGTAGAGTAAAAAATGATTCAAGTAATGGCTTGGTAGTGGCGTGACGTCATGCCGCAAAAAACGTCAGCAAATTGAACTTGTGTATATATTATTCTCTCTATGGTGGAATGTGGAATTTATTTTGCAGAGCCGGACACTATCCTGGTGTTCACAATCTTCTATCATTCGGAGGAGGAACCCGACTTGCAATGCCAAGCAATATACGCGCCGGACTTATCGTCATTGAAGCCTGGTTCAGGGGCTACCGAGGGAGTCCCGGATTAGGGGGTGTCCGGATAGCCAGACTACCATCATCATCCAAACTATCATCGGCCGGACTATCATCATCGACCGGACTCCAAGACTATGAAGATACAAGATTGAAGATTTCGTCCCGTGTCCGGATGGGACTTTCCTTGGCGTGGAAGGCAAGCTTGGCGATACGGATATGTAGATCTTCTACCATTGTAACCGACTCTATGTAACCCTAGCCCTCTCCGGTGTCTATATAAACCGGATGGCTCTAGTCTGTAGGACAACAACAACAACAACCCTTACAATCATACCATAGGCTAGCTTCTAGGGTTTAGCCTCCTTGATCTCGTGGTAGATCCACTCTTGTAAACATCCACAATATCAATATCAATCAAGCAGGACGTAGGGTTTTACCTCCATCAAGAGGGCCCGAACCTGGGTAAAACATCGTGTCCCTTGTCTCTTGTTACCATCCACCTAGACGCACAGTTCGGGACCCCCTACCCGAGATCCGCCGGTTTTGACACCGACAACGCCTTTAAAGGTTGTCTTTGTGGGTTTAATCCTTGACGGATCTATACCCATTTTTCGCACTATATCCTGATAAAGCAGGTTCAGGCTGCTGCGGCCGTCCATGAGGACTCTAGTGAGGTGAAATCCGTCAATGATTGGGTCTAGGACCAATGCGGCGAATCTGCCGTGATGAATGCTAGTGGGGTGGTCCCTTCGATCAAAAGTGATCGGGCAGGAGGACCATGGGTTGAACTTTGGGGCGACTGGCTCCAATGCACAGAAGTCCTTGAGAGCATGCTTCCGCTCCCTTTTGGGGATATGGGTTGCGTATACCATGTTCACCGTCCGCACTTGCGGGGGGAAGCCCTTCTGTCCTCTGTTGTTCGGCGGCCGGGGCTCCTCCTCGTCATCGCTACGCAACCCCTTGTCTCTGGTTTCGGCACTTAACTTGCCTGCCTGCTTGAACACCCAACAATCCCTATTGGTGTGGTTGGGTGGTTGTTCGGGGGTGCCGTGTATCTGGCACGAGCGATCGAGTATCCGGTCTAAACTGGATGGGCCCGGAGGGTTTCTTTTGAATGGCTTCTTCCGCTGACCGGGTTTAGAGCCTCTGAATCTGGCGTTAACTGCCGTATCCTCAGTATTGTCGTTGTTAATGCGGCTCTTGTGCTTGTTGCAACGTGACCTGCCATTGTGGTCCTTGGTATCCGAATTGCCAGGGCTCTTGGTTATGTTATTGCTACGAGCTAGCCAGCTGTCTTCTCCCGCGCAAAAGCGGGTCATGAGTGTCGTGAGGGCTGCCATAGATTTCGGCTTTTCCTGTCCTAGGTGCCGGGCAAGCCATTCGTCTCGGATGTTGTGCCTGAAGGCTGCAAGGGCCTCGGCGTCCGGATAGTTGACTATTTGATTTTTCTTGGTTAGGAACCATGTCCAGAATTGCCTGGCCGATTCCTCTGGCTGCTGGATTATGTGGCTTAGGTCATCGGCGTCTGGTGGTCGCACATAAGTGCCCTGGAAGTTGTCGAGGAATGCGGATTCCAGGTCCTCCCAGCAACTAATTGACTCTGGTGGCAGGTTGTTAAGCCAATGCCGAGCTGGTCCTTTAGGCTTGAGCGGGAGGTATTTGATGGCGTGTAGATCATCACCACGGGCCATGTGGATATGAAGGAGATAATCCTCGATCCATACCGCGGGATCTGTTGTGCCATCGTATGATTCGATGTTTACGGGTTTAAAACCCTTAGGGATTTGATGATCCATTACTTCGTCTGTGAAGCATAGTGGGTGTGCGGCGCCCCTGTACTGGGCTATATCGCGATGTAGCTTGGATGAGCTTTGTCTATTGTATTCGGCCTGGCCGTATATATCATATCTGGCGTGACGATTATCGTCACGTGACGTAGGGCGCCCACGCAATCCGTAGATCGATCTTGTTTGCCTTGCCTTATCCTCCAATATGTCTCGCAGGTCTGTTGCGTTTCCCCGTGCTCTGGTATTCTTGGAGCGGTGCCGGGGTGCGGCTTGGGTTGAGGGCCGAAAGGCCTCTCTGTCGCGGCCACGGGGTGGCCGATCGGGCGCATTGTATGCTGGTGATGTAGGTTTAGTTGCTTCCTCCTCTGGTTGGGGTAGCAGCCTGCGCTTTGGGTAACTCTTGGAGGGGCATTCGAGTTTATACTCTTCGGCCGCCAGGACTTCAGTCCATCTGTCGGCTAGCAAATCTTGGTCAGCTCTAAGCTGCTGTTGTTTTTTCTTGAGGCTGCTCGCCGTGGCCATAAGCCTGTGTTTGAAACGCTCTTGTTCGACGGGATCCTCTGGCACGATGAATTCGTCGTCGTCGAGGCTTGCCTCGTCTTCGGAGGGAGGCATATAATTATCGTCCTCGACCTCCTTGTCCGCCGCTCTCTCATGAGGGCTGGCTTCTTCGTCCTCCTGCGCTGAATCCTGCTGGAGGGGGTTGTCTTCGGCACTGTCTGGAGTGTTGTTGTCTCCAGTGCCGGGCTTGCCGTTTTTGTTTTGGTGGGATTTAGAGCGGCGCCGCTGACGTCGGCGCTTCGGTTACTTCTTGGAGGGGTCGTCCTCTGATTTTTCATCGCCATCCCCAACTTTGGGGGTGTCCACCATGTATATGTCATATGACTAGGTGGCTTTCCAGTGCCCTATAGGTGCTGGTTCTTGGTCGTCTCCTTCATCGGTGTCCATACCGTCAATGTCTTCGGAGTCGAAGTCGAGCATGTCGGTTAGATCATCGACAGTGGCTACAATGTGGGTGGTGGGTGGGTTTCAAATTTCTTCGTCATCCGCATCCCAACCATGCTGACCTTAGTCCGGCCAGGGCTCTCCTGACAAAGAGAGAGACTTTAGTGAAATCAGGATATCGCCAAAGGGCGAGTGCTGAAAGACGTCCGCGACGGTGAACTCCGTGATCGGAGCCCAATTGGGTTCGATCGGAAGGGGTGCAGATTTGGAGTCCGGAATGGAGTCCGGCACCTTAGAGTCACGGGCCTTGCAAAGGACTAGGCTGGTATTCGGCTCTATCACCGTAGAGATTGCAGCCCCTGGGGCGGCGTCCAACCGTTTGTCCCCGACTGGCGCAGTCGGCTCCGAGCTAACGGTCGGAGTGGACACCTGAGCGGCGCTCTGGGTGCTGTCCGACGGCAGAGCTAGATCATGCCCATCGTGACAGTGCGGCGCGCTCGGCCGTGGCTCGAATCCGTTGAAGATCAAGTCCCCTCGGATGTCGGCCGTGTAGTTTAAGCTTACAAACCTAACCTGATGGCCAGGGGCATAGCTTTCGATCTGCTCCAGATGGCCAAGCGAATTGGCCAGCAGTGCGAAGCCGCCGAATACGAAGATCTGTCAGGGGAGAAAAGTCTCACCCTGGACCGCGTCGTGGTTGACGATCGAAGAAGCCATTGGGCCTAAGGGTGACGACACAGAGGAACTCTCAATGAAAGCACCAATGTCGGTGTCACAACTGGCGGATCTCGGGTAGGGGGTCCCGAACTATGCGTCTAGGCGGATGGTAACAGGAGACAAGGGACACGATGTTTTTACCCAGGTTCGGGCCCTCTCGGTGGAGGTAAAACCCTACTCCTGCTTGATTAATATTGATGATATGGGTAGTACAAGAGTTGATCTACCACGAGATCAGAGAGGCTAAACCCTAGAAGCTAGCCTATGGTATGATTGTTGTTCGTCCTACGGACTAAAACTCTCCGGTTTATATAGACACCGGAGAGGGCTAGGGTTACACAGAGTCGGTTACAATGGGAGGAGATCTTCATATCATATCGCCAAGCTTTCCTTCCACGCCAAGGAAAGTCCTATCCGGACACGGGACGAAGTCTTCAATCTTGTATCTTCATAGTCCGGGAGTCCGGCCAAAGGTCATAGTCCGGCCATCCGGACACCCCCTAATCCAGGACTCCCTCAACAAGTCATCAAGGAGCTACACAAAACAAAGACATCAAGCTCACGTTGGTGAATGGGTATCCGGCTCTGACTCCGACAATCACTCTGAGAGAAGCTATCACTCTGACTCCGAATATACTCAAGATGAAGGTGTTGCCGATCTAGCACTTGTGTCAACCAACTCCTACGACATATTTGATTCACCAAATGAAGGACTTGGAAGTTGCTTCATGGCTAAAGGCCCAAAGGTATCACACCCCGAGTATGTTGATTTCAATAGTGATGAAGATGACTTGTTAGGTGATGATGATTTACTTGTTGACAACTCTAGTGATGAATACTATGATGAAACGTCAAATAATCATGCTAATCAAGATAAAACGAATGACAATGATAAGGAGAAGATTGAGCTCCTAACTAAAGAACTAAACACTCTTAAGTTAGCTCATGAAACTATCTTAGGAGATCATCGAGAACTTTTAAGGACTCATGAGAAGTTACGCTTTGAAAAGCTCAACCTTGAGCAATAACATGAGTTTTTAAAAGCTATTAATAATTATCTTCGCAAGAAAAGTTCTTCTTACATTGCCAAGCGTTTACTCTTATCTACTTACATGCCTCAAGTGAAGTCTAGTAACAAGAACAAGAAAGATTCTTCCTCTAGTAGTAACAATAATCATGCTAAATCCAATGTTGTTGCTTCTAGTAGTTCTCTTGATTCCACTAATGATTCTCTTAGCCAAGTTACACTTGAGCAAGAAAATAGCTTATTGAAGGGAATTATAGAGAAAGGTGTTTACAAGAGCCTTGCGGGGAGTAAGCAATTCGAGGAAATTGTACGCAGGCAAGGAAGGCACCGGAAGAACCAAGGTGTTGGTTTTGAACGAAAGTTCAATGCTAATGGAGTTGAGTGGGAAGAAGATCAATACCCCAAGACGAAGTTTGTTCCTCAACAAGAGAAGTATGATCCTACTTCTTTCAAAGGGACACAAGCTCAAGATGATCTTCCACCACAAGACCACAAGCAAAAAGGCAAGGACAAGCTTCAAGAGGAGATTGATGCATTTGAAGAAGCTCCTAAGGCCTTGGTCAAGTGGGTTCCCAAGACTACATCAAGTTCCACTTCATCGAGTACGACTACAACTCCAAGGATTCCCATCAAGATGATGTGGATCCCGAAGAAGAAGAACTAGAGAGTTCTTGAGGGTGACTCCGCCAACATACTTCACTCTTATCATTTTGGCGAGGACAAGTGCAATCAACTTCCAAATCTTGCACTAGTTCAAGGAGTCACAAACCCTCTTGTTGGTAAGACAAGGGACAAGGTAATCTAATGCTTTCATAGACATCATCTTGTGTGTGCATCACTCTATGTGTGTGGACATCCTTGTTTGTTCCTTGTGGGACTAACCCGTGTAGGTATTGAAAGTGCAACTCACTCCAATGGATTGCTCCAACTGATCTACATCAACATTGAGCATCCACATTGTGGCACCCCGGCTCAGAGAAAACCGGAACGCCCCGTATTCCAGCCCAGAGGTCGAGGAGAAGTCTTCTAGAATACGGCACTACTTAGCATAGAACAAACCAGCCTTCTATTATTACATGAATATGAATACAAGGTCTCCTATGTTACAATGAATAACATCGGTATGGCGGTACAATGGTTACATCGTCACGGCGACACTACGCCATCCTCAGTTGCTCTATGCAAGCAGCAGAACAACAAGATGCAACAGAAGAACTCTAGCAGCGGAACAACGACAACGGTGGCGAACTCCAATCCGCAGGGACTCTGGCTGGAGTGCTTATCCTAGCTCGCACGAACGGAAACCATGACAAGCAAACAATCGAATCCGGAATGACATGCAAACTGGCATGACACGCCATGTCAGTACATTGAATGTACTTGCAAGCTCACAATAACCAGAAGCATTCAAGACAGACAACAATATGGCAATTACAGGTTAAACAGGAATTATCATGCGATCATCAGAATAACATGACATGACCAACATAAACACAATACAGCTAGCACAACATGAACATATTAATCCGACAATACTAGCATGCAACATGATTACACTATATGCACCACTTATTCTGCTCGGGTTAGCTCGTAACCAACACATGCATCACTTACCAACCTCGGACAGCACTCGATCATCTCAGGATCAAATCAAGCTTGGTATGAACAATACCATAGCAATCATTAAATGACCACGAGGAGCTTGATCTTTACCCACGACTCTCGTTGAGCATCACGAATATACCACATCTCGGTATCCTCAATACCATGGTGATCCTTATGGCGATCACAACCCGACCAACACTTGGCCTATGATCCTTACGGCGATCACAACCCGACCAATACCTGGCCCGTGATCCTTACGACGATCACAATCAACTTATCTCATTGTTATTAAACACATTATTCATATTACTGTTGACTCACGATGTGACCTACTTTCGACCTGGGCCCTTATCCGCGGGCGCGACTATCGATAGATTTAATATACACTCTGCAGAGGTTAGTACACTGTACCCACACTACGGAACCCATGGCCTCTCACTCCCATTCGGGTGGACCAACGGCATTCCGACGAAACTGTCCTACTGCCATGACACTCTCCCGGCCACTCTGACTCACTCCCCACTAGGCTAAGTCATGGGTGGCCCCGTGTCTACCTCCAGACACAACGACCACCGTCGTGGCCCGTCCCACACTGGGACCCGGATCCAAAAACTAACTCAACAACGGGCACACAAGGCTTATGTCCGCCTACCTGATCGGGGTAGCGCGCGCCCATAACCTTCCCTCGTTGGAGGCACCGGCGAGAGGCATAACAATAGACCCAGTTAGGACCGTCCCATACTGGTAAGCGTGGTTGCACTGGTCAGCATCGATTCAGCGGCACCATGACTCAGCCAACAGTTGTTCAAGTTCAATTTAATCCGGTTAACTTGAATGCAAATATGCCGAGCCATGATAAAATACATGAACATGATATCAACATAATCATGAGGGTATCACATAACTATCCACCATATCAACAATAACTCTTATCCACTGAACATGGCATACTGACTAGCATGACCATCATCAACATCAACATGAACTACTAGCAAGCATAAACATATTAAAGGTAATATTAGCAGGTAGAACATGATAACAGAGTACAAGACAACATAGCACAAAAGTGAACATGCAACTCTAAACATCACCGGAACAACGATAACCATCTTTTCAACAAGCAAACATTTAATAAAGATTCAAGTTGAAAACCATGGCTACCACATGACTATCATGCAAGTGGGTATTGTGGCTTGCTTGGGGATGAAGAAATCACTGGGAAGAAGTGTGGTGAAGCCGTGGAACGAATCGCCGGAAAACGTTCTCTCTCGAAGGGGGCTGAATAAGGGCAAGGGCATAATGGTAATTTTCATAGTGTCAAACCATAGTGAAAGCATGACCAATAGAATAGGCTCTACGAAACGAAGAAGTGAGCGTTGTTTTCACCTTATTTGGAGTTACAGTTAAAAAGATATGGATGTTTTTCTGCCAGGGACCCATCTATAATGAAAATCTTTTCAACCAGGGGCCTGAATAGAAAAAGTGAAAACGTAATCTGGAAAATATGCTTTCACCTTATCCTTTGGAACAGTGGCGAGGCCGACGCGTGCGGGTACCATGGGGTGGGGCCCGTCACTTATCCACGTGGGCAGGGGTGGGGCTGAGGCTTGAGTGGCTGACGCGCGGGGCCCGCGGGACCCACGCTGCTGGTCAACGCTCTCCTCCCTCCCTCTCCTCGCTCCTTCTTCCTCCTCCCGACACGAAGAACAAAGGGCGGTGATGGCTGCGGCCTCAACTGCGCCGGAGACGGGAGGACATGGCGCCGCTGGGGATGGGCGCGCCTCTCCATCCCGCGCCCGTGGGTGGCCGCGTTGGCCTCGGGGACTGCCGGAGTTGGCCGCGACGGCTGAGATAGAGGGCGGCGGCTGGTCGAGGGGCACGGCCCTGGAGGGGCTCCAACAACTGGGAAAAGGGCAGGGGAGACTCGCCGGAGTGTGGGGAAGGCGATGGTGGTGACCAGAGGTGGAGGAGGGCCCGGCTCAGGCTAATTTAGCCGAGGCCGAGGCGGCGGCCATGGCGGCAAAGGGAGGGCAAGAGGGCTTCTACGGCTCGGGCAAATGGCTAGGCGGGTTCCTGGGAGTGTGAGGAAGAGCTTGGTGAGGTCGGGGCACCTCGGGGCTGGCCATTTATAGGCGGGGGAGGAGTTACCGCGCTGTCACCATCGCGGACGCGTGTCCGGCACCGTGGACGCGTGCTTGCGCGCATGGACTCGGGGGCAAACAACGGGGAGGGCACAGGGGAGAGCTCTCACGGGGAGAAGGAGGCCAAAGGAGCGCAGGGAGGATGCGGCCGAGGAGGAAGACGACGGCCGGGGCACTGTGCTCTCGTGGGCGCTCGTCGGCGAGCATCAGTGAGCAAGCAGACGGAGGGGGAGAGGGGTCCAGGGGAACGGCGATGATGAGAGGAAGCCAAGGGACAAGCTCACGAGCGCGAAAACAGGGAGAGGAGGAGGAGCCCGAGCAAGAAGACGCTCTGGGTGCGGCCATTGCACGCCAAAATGATGGTCACCGCATGCACTGGTGCACATAGTGCCACAAGTGATGCCAAACCATGTCTGTGGGTTAGTCCCTCCTGGGTAAGTTGTAACTACGGTGGTAACTAGGTGAAAGAGGCTCTGGTTAAATAGTTAGTGAGCTCTGAAGTTTACTGCAGTAAACTTTACCAGCTCAGTGTGGTCAACAGGGAATTGCTTGAAGCCAAATAAGTTGTCTGGATTGTTTAGCTATGGAGGGACTATGATCTTGGAGGTTTTGAGGGGAAATGGGCCAAGTATCAATATAGTTGCTTCACAACTGCATATTTGGTCCAAAAATGAAGATCAGCAAGACGCACTCACATGGAGTGATGGAATGGAATGAAACTTGGCAAATCCTCATGATATGGAGATATCAAGATGCTGTAAAAAGATCATGCTAAATGGACAAGCCAAAATAGCACTTGCTTCACAAACATCATTTCTGTCCAGAAACTTGAAATAATTATGGCGATCAAATGGATCAATAAAATGATGCCAAATTGGGTGGAGAGATTTTTTATGGGTATAAAAATGATCTGGTAATTTATCAGGGTTTTTGAAGCAATATAAAATGCACTTGCTTCACAACCTGAAAATATTGTCAGAAACAAAGATTTGCTCCTGTGCTCACATAGATGATTGGATGGGGCTGCAAATGGGTGGAGGGGATTAATATGAGCACATTCAGGAGTGTGCAAAAGTTCAACTCATTTGGGTACACCTAGCTAGTACTTCCTTCACAAAGCCTTCTGTCTGACAGAAACTTTGAAAATTCACTGAGGAAGATTAGCTAGGCAAATAAATTTGAACTTGTGCATGAGGCAATCATTTGGACGTATAAACATGCCCAAAAAGGTTGGGAGCCAATAGAAGAAATATAAATGACACTTCTTTCACAAAGTGTCATTCAGGGTAGAAGGACTATTGGGGAATTATATTTGAACATGGCAATGAAAAGTTTTGCCATATTTGATCAAGATATGACCCAAACAATTTACGAGAATTATTTGGGAATTTTTGGAGTGAGGGAAATATAGGTTGCTTCACAACCTAGGGCAATTTGAGTTATTCCTTTAATAGAAAAGGAATATTCCTAATAAAAAGAATATTGGGATTTGGGCTAAGATGAAATTGACAGGGTCTAGGGAAATATTTGGGAATGACAAGCCACTCTGGAAACAAAGAAGAGGGCATCTTCTTTAGTTTCCAGACCACAAAGCCACGGAAAAAGAAAACTCAGGCAAAAACCTCGGAAAAACAAAAGAAAAAGAAAGGGCCAAAAATCAGGCTGTCACACACATCTTCAACACCTACATGAAGTCATCATCGACAAAACCCAAGGTTAGTTCATCCCTCTTAGGGGGGATCTCACATCTAGGGGGAGCTTTACTCTAAGAATTGAGCCAAAGCAACTCTAATGGTGTGAATACAACAATGCTTTATGTAAAAGTGGTAACCCCACTTGTGCTTAAACGATGAGTATGACCTATGATCAAATGTTCTCATTTGACTCCTAAGTCAATATACTCATATATAGATGACCTAGTCATCGCCAATTGCTTGATAGATGCTAGAATTGTGTGTGCATGCTTTGTCACATATTTCATTTGCGATTTTATTGTGTGAGCATGTTGGTTGCATAATTTACTCATTCGAGGACATCCACTTGTAGCTTTGATTGTTTGGTTTCTTTTATTTTGCCAAGTGGATGGACAAGAATGCCTAAGAACCTTCTCTAGCTATCTATGCTTTTCTTGTCTCAAACTCTATTCATGTTATATCACAAAGTTTGATCAAGTCAAATTCGAACCACTCTGTGTGAGGAGCACTCGGAGTACCTTATTTTTCATAGACTTAAACTTCCAAAACCTCTTTGTGCATTCTGGTCTGACCGATTCATCCATTTCGGTCATACCGAGATCACTAAGTTGATCTAGGTTTTCAATCTCGATGCAACCGATTTGAACTTTTCGGTCACACCGAGTTGTAGTAACTGCTTGCAGTAATGCATCTCGGTGCCACCGAGTTGTTCCACTCGGTCACACCGACAGGGTCAGGCTATATATACTCACGGGTCAAATTTTGAAAAAAAAAATCGAAACCCCTTTGCTCGCGCATAGCCTGCTCTGCCTCCTCGGGTCTCCAGATCGTCCTCCTCATCGCCAGTGACCTCCCGCCGCTGGTCTCTGCCGCCATCAATGGGATTCTGCTCCGCCGTTGCCGCCGTAGCAAGTCCATCGCCGCATTAGGGTATGGATTTTAATCTTTGTGCTATTCTTAACTCCGACTCCTAGCACATTGCATTGCCAATCTTGCCACGTTTGAAATCACTCTATCCATCGAAATCACTCCATAGATTAGTTTTGGATTGAAAATTTAGGTTTAGGTTTCCGCCGAATTCATCTTGGACCGACCGAGTTGTAGAAATTGGTCTCACCGATTTGGCTCAGGCCATTGCACATGTGATTCTCGTTCTGACAGAGAATTGCAAATCGTTGTGACCGAGATCGATTCTCTGTGAAACCCTAGCAGTCTCGGTGCCACCAAACTGTGACTCGGTCTGACCGAGTTCACTACTTTAGGTTCCAAAAGGTGCTTCAGTATCACCGAGTTTACAAAATCGGTAGCTCCAAAATGCTTTCTGTGGAAAACTAAAACTAAGTTTTTGACTCAATTTTTTGCAAAAACCTCGGTGCTTTGTGATTCTCATCTACTCTACCTCATCTACATCTATTCACAGGGTCTGCTATCAGAGTTTGCATCATGTCAGATCAGAGTGACAGTCAGAACAAGTCTGGGGAGCAAGTTCATATGAGTGAGGGCACTAGTCCCTCTAGTACCTCAGATGATGGTAGCAGGAGCACACCCAGCAATTTGCCAAAGGCAGCCACCAGGACCAGGAAGAAGAGAACCTCAGATTTTGAAGATGAGGACTATGTGGCTGTTGAGGATGAGGCCACTTCTAAGAAGAAGGTGCTGAAAAAGGAATATGGCACAACTGCTACCACAAAGTCAGGAATGAAAACAAAGGTTCCTGCCAAGAGAGTTCCTATGTCAAAGGCCAGAGAATCCACTCAAGTAACTTTGGGATCTGAACCCAAAGAACCAGTTGTGGCTGAGAAGAAAAGGAAAGAAAGGGTCAAGAAGACCATGGCCAGAGTTGTTGGAAAGCCCTCAATGATGGAAGAAGAAGAGGAAGGGGTTGCTACACCAGCACCTAAAGCTCAGAAGCTGATGGGAGATGCTATAAGATCAGGGGCTGCTCCATCTAAGCCCAAAGATGCTCCCAAGGCTGCTACTGCTAAGCCCAAGTCTGCACCTAAGAGGAACACCAGGAGTGTTCCAGCTGAAGAGAAGAACAAGGCCCCAGTGCCTTAGGCTGCTGCTGATGAAGAAGATGAAGAT
The DNA here is from genome assembly GCF_018294505.1 of Triticum aestivum. Lineage (NCBI taxonomy): Eukaryota > Viridiplantae > Streptophyta > Magnoliopsida > Poales > Poaceae > Triticum > Triticum aestivum. Next base: position 243,349,856 of record NC_057813.1, read on the forward strand.
TCACTTGTCTTAAGAAAGTTGAAGCCCAAGATTCCTGATCATAATGATGCTCATCCAGTTGTAGAGGATATGAAGCTCAGGAAGGATGCAGGACTGAGACTGTGGAGACAAACTAATCCCTATGCTGTCAGAAGAAGAACTGTAGTGGACTACAGGTTCCACACTAAGGAACAACAAGATTTCTATGAGACAATTTTGCTTGACAAGAAGCCCATAGTATGTGACATGAGATGGGTTGACTGGGAGTACATCAGGAAGAATGAAGAGCACTATCGAGTAGTGCATGACAGCTTCAATGCTTGTGGAGTAGATGACTTTGTTGGCCAGAAGCTCACCAAGTGGAATAATGAGCTCATCATGCAGTTTTACTCCACAACTCACTTCTACCCAGATGGGAGGATAGTCTGGATGTCTGAGGGTACTAGGTACCAATCCACAGTTGAGGAATGGTCTGAGTTGATAAATGCTCCAAAAGATAATAAGGATGACTTGGATGTCTATGCCAAGAATAAGAAAGACCACAACTCTATGGCTCACATGTACAGAGAGATCCCAGACGCTGCACTAGAGACACATAAGTTTGGATCTGTACATTACCTGCTGTCAGGATTGCCTACAATCAATTCGATCTTAAGGCACACTTTGCTGCCCAAGTCAGGTGATCACAAGATGATCAGAGGCCATGCAATCAACTTGCTGCATATATTTGATGTGCCTCAGAAATTCAAAGTCATGAGTCTGATTGTGGAAACAATCAAAAGGACTGTTGCTGATCAGAAGAGATCTTGTGGATATGCCCCACACATTCAGGAGCTCATAAACTCCAAGATGGGCACAGGCACATATCTTTTGGACAAGGAGCACCTGCCCATCTACCCTGATTTTTAGGATAACACCATTGTGATGGATGAAAATGAACCATCATTTGTGCAAGCACAAGAGAAGAAAGAGAAAGCAAGGGTTGAGAAAGCTGCTAAGATGCCAACTGCTGAAGAGGCATCTCAAATTTTCCCTAAGAGCAAGCAAGATCGGCTTGGCTACTTGATTGCCTCCACCTTGAGGATTGAGAAGGGCTTGGCCACCCTGACTCAAAACCAGGAGAGTTTGGGAGAATCATAGAGCAGAAGTTTTATGCTCTTGATGTCAAAGTTACTAAGATCCAAACTGCAGTTGAGCAACTTCAGGAGGATGTGGAGGAGATGAAGGGCAAGTCTACCACAGATGCTTTTGCTGGAGTGCCTAGAGGATAGATATCTGCTGCAGTGCCTGTTCCAAACACCAGAGCTACATCATCTGCACTAGCTAAAGCTTCAGTGCCTCCAGCTCCAGCACCCACTCCACCAGCTCTAGCTACATCAACAGAAGCTTTCATCCTTGGAGCCATCTCTACACCATCACATGAAGACCAAGCCTGAGAGTCGTTTAGCACTATGCATTTTTGTGAACTTTTTGGTAACTTGTTGCCAAAGGGGGAGAAAAATGTATAGATCATAGGCTTCGAGAGAGAGTGTTGCTTTTGTTCTCTCTTGTTTTTGGTCGTTGAACTTTGTTATTTGCTTGTTTGCTTGATACATTATGCCTTTTGTGAGTTTCTTGGATGATCATGTGTTTGATGATATGCTATGCTACATTAATGCTTGTTGGATGATATTATCTATTATATCCTCATATGATCATTCACTTTGCTTGGTGATGACTCCATGTGTTTAATTATTATCATTTTGTGCGCTCCACCAAGATGTATGTGACATGGAAGAGTAACCCATGATCCTAACTCATTGTGCATTTGTAGTCCAAATCAAATTTTAAATAATGCACAAATTTAGGGGGAGCTCTTGCTTTTCACATACTTCTCAAAGCGACAACGTTTTTCAATGTTATTATCATTTGTTGAAGCTTTGATCTATATGTTGTCATCAATTACCAAAAAGGGGGAGATTGAAAGTGCAACTATCCCTGGATGGTTTTGGTAATTCCTAACAACATATATCTCATTGAGCTAATGCTATTTCAATATAAGTATTTCAGGAAAGCTCAATGATTGGCATGGCATGGATGAGAAATGTGGATCCCTCAAAATGCTAAGGACAAAAGGATTGGCTCAAGCTCAAAGCTCAAGACTCTACATTTTCTATTTTAGTGATCCAAGATCACATTGAGTCTATAGGAAAAGCCAATACTATCAAGGAGGGATGAGGTGTTGCTTAATGGCTTTCTTGCTCAAAATGCTTAGTGATATGCTCCAAAGCCCTCAACTACTTTCTCCACATATGACCCAAACCAAAAGTCAAACTCGGCCCCACCGATTCTTTCTATCTAGCGCCACCGAGTTCAGATGTCATAGCCACTTCCACAAACCCTAGTCTTTTCGGTCTCACCGATAGGGATCTCGGTCTCATCGAGATGGGATTATAATCTCTCTGTTTCCCTTCGTAATGTTCCGATCCAACCAAGATGAGCGATCGGTCCCACCGAGATTGCAATGCAAACTCTTTGTTTCCCTTTTGTAACGTTTCGGTCTCACCAAGATGAGCGAATCGGTCCCACCGAGTTTGCCTGACCAACTCTCTGGTTAGCTTATTTCCAAAATCGGTCCCACTGAGTTTGTGTAATTGTTCTCACCGAGATTACGTTATGCCCTAACCCTAACCATATCGGTCCCACCGAGTTCACATGTCGGTCCCACCGAAAATCCTAACAGTCACATTATTTGCTAAATCGGTCCGACCAAGTTTCACGATTCGGTCCCACCGAGATTGGTAAGTTGCGTGTAACGGTTCGATTTTGTGTGGAGGCTATATATACCCCTCCACCCACTCTTCATTCATGGAGAGAGCCATCAGAACATGCCTACACTTCCAACATACATTTTCTAAGAGAGAACCACCTACACTTGTGAATCTTGATCTCTAGCCTTCCCCAAGTTGCTTTCCACTCAAGTCTTCTTTCCACCAAACCCAAATCCTGTGAGAGAGAATTGAGTGTTGGGGGGACTATCATTTGAAGCACAAGACCAAGGAGTTCATCATCAACACACCATTTGTTACTTCTTGGAGAGTGGTGTCTCCTAGATTGGCTAGGTGTCACTTGGGAGCCTCCGACAATATTGTGGAGTTGAACCAAGGAGTTTGTAAGGGCAAGGAGATCGCCTACTTCGTGAAGATCTACCCTAGTGAGGCAAGTCCTTCGTGGGCGACGGCCATGGCGGGATAGACAAGGTTGCTTCTTCGTGGACCCTTCATGGGTGGAGCCCTCCGTGGACTCGCGCAACCGTTACCCTTCGTGGGTTGAAGTCTCCATCAACGTGGATGTACGATAGCACCACCTATCGGAACCACAACAAAAACATCCGTGTCTCCAATTGCATTCACCTTCTCAAACTCCTCCCCTTTTACCTTCATATGCAGTTGTTTTACATTCCGCTGCTATACTCTTAGAATTGCATGGGTACGTTGATTGCTTGACTTGTGCTAAGTTGCTAAAATCTGCCAAGAACTAAAATTGGGAAAGGAGATTTTTATTTGGTCAAGTAGTCTAATCACCCCTCCTCTAGACATACTTTTGATCCTACACGAGGCGTTGGCTCTAACTGAACCCAAGCGAGGTGTTGGGCTTTAACAGAACCCGAGTGATTGCACTGCAGGCTACGCGTTACTGAACCCGAGCGATCGAGCGATTTCTTTGCTATTACTTCTAATTGAAGCCGATCGATGCTGCCTCTGGATGAACAATGTGAAGGAAATATGCCCTAGAGGCAATAATAAAGATATTATTTATTTCCTTATCTCATGATAAATGTTTATTATTCATGCTAGAATTGTATTAACCGAAAACTTGATACATGTGTGAATACATAGACAAACAGAGTGTCACTAGTATGCCTCTACTTGACTAGCTCGTTGAATCAAAGATGGTTAAGTTTCCTAGCCATAGACATGAGTTGTCATTTGATTAACGGGATCACATCATTAGAGAATGATGTGATTGACTTGACCCATTCCGTTAGCTTAGCACTTCATCGTTTAGTATGTTGCTATTGCTTTCTTCAGGACTTATACCTGTTCCTATGACTATGAGATTATGCAACTCCCGTTTACCTGAGGAACACTTTGTGTGCTACCAAACGTCACACCGTAACTGGGTGATTATAAAGGAGCTCTACAGGTGTCTCTGAAGGTACATGTTGAGTTGGCGTATTTCGAGATTAGGATTTGTCACTCCGATTGTCGGAGAGGTATCTGTGGGCCCTCTCGGTAATGCACATCACTATAAGCCTTGCAAGCAATGTGACTAATGAGTTAGTTGTGGGATGATGCATTACATAACGAGTAAAGAGACTTTCCAGTAATGAGATTGAACTAGGTATTGAGATACCGACGATCGAATCTCAGGCAAGTAACATACCGATGACAAAGGGAACAACGTGTGTTGTTATGCGGTTTGACCGATAAAGATCTTCGTAGAATATGTAGGAGCCAATATGAGCATCCAGGTTCCACTATTGGTTATTGACCGGAAACGTGTCTTGGTCATGTCTACATAGTTCTCGAACCCGTAGGGTCCGCACGCTTAAGGTTTCGATGACAGTTATATTATGAGTTTATGAGTTTTGATGTACCGAAGGAGTTCGTAGTCCCGGATGAGATCGGTGACATGACGAGGAGTCTCGAAATGGTCGAGATGTAAAGATCGATATATTGGACGACTATATTCGGACATCGGAAAGGTTCCGAGTGATTCGGGTATTTTTCGGAGTACCGGAGAGTTACGGGAATTCGTATTGGGCCTTAATGGGCCATATGGGAAAGGAGAGATAGGCCCCAAAGGGTGGCCGCACCCCTCCCCATGGACTAGTCCGAATTGGACTAGGGAGGGGGGGGGCGCCCCCTTCCTTCCTTCTCCTTCTCACTTCCCTTTCCTTCTCTCCTACTCCTTCTACTTGGAAGGGCTCCTAGTTCTACTAGGAAAGGGGGAATCCTACTCCCGGTGGGAGTAGGACTCCCCTAGGGTGCGCCATAGAGAGAGGGCCGGCCCTCCCCATCCTCCACTCCTTTATATACAAGGAGGGGGGCACCCCTTGGAGACACAACAATTGATCATTGATCTCTTAGCTGTGTGTGGTGCCCCCTCCACCATAGTCATCCTCGATAATATCGTATCGATGCTTAGGTGAAGCCCTGCATTGGTAGAACATCATCATCTTCACCAAGCCGTCGTGCTGATGGAACTCTCCCTTGACATTCGGCTGGATTGGAGTTCGAGGGACGTCATCGAGCTGAACATGTGCAAGAACTCGGAGGTGCCGTGCTTTCTGTGCTTGATCGGTCGGGCCGTGAAGACGTACGACTACAACAACCACATTGTGCTAACACTTCCGCTTTCGGTCTACGAGGGTACATGGACAACACTCTCCCCTCTCATTGCTATGCATCACCATGATCTTGCGTGTGCGTAGGAAATTTTTGAAATTACTACGTTCCCCAAGAGTGGTATCAGAGCCTAGGTTTTTTGCGTTGATGTTATATGCACGAGTAGAACACAAGTGAGTTGTGGGAGATACAAGTCATACTGCTTACCAGCATGTCATACTTTGGTTCGGCGGTATTATTGGATGAAGCGGCCTGGACCGACATTACGCGTACGCTTACGCGAGACTGGTTCTACCGACGTGCTTTGCACACAGGTGGCTGGCGAGTGTCAGTTTCTCCAACTTTAGTTGAACCGAGTATGGCTACGCCCGGTCCTTGAGAAGGTTAAAACAACACTAACTTGACGAACTATCGTTGTGGTTTTGATGCGTAGGTAAGAACGGTTCTTGCTCAGCCTGTAGCAGCCAGGTAAAACTTGCAACAACAAAGTAGAGGACGTCTAACTTGTTTTTGCAGGGCATGTTGTGATGTGATATGGTCATGACGTGATGCTATATTTTATTGTATGAGATGATCATGTTTTCTAACCGAGTTATCGGCAACTGGTAGAAGCCTTATGGTTGTCTCTTTATTGCATAAGATGCAAGCGCCAAACAATTGCTTTACTTTATCGCTATGTGAGGGAGTCCCGGATTAGGGGGTGTCTGGATAGCCGAACTATCACCTTTGGCCGGACTCCTGGACTATGAAGATACAAGATTGAAGACTTTGTCCCGTGTCCGTATGGGACTTTCCTTGGTGTGGAAGGCAAGCTTGGCGATACGGATATGTAGCTCTCCTACCATTGTAACCGACTTTGTGTAACCCTAACCCTCTTTGGTGCCTATATAAACCGGAGGGTTTTAGTCCGTAGGACGAACAACAATCATCCCATAGGCTAGCTTCTAGGGTTTAGCCTCTCTGATCTCGTGGTAGATCTACTCTTGTACTACCCATATCATCAATATTAATCAAACAGGAGTAGGGTTTTACCTCCATCGAGAGGGCCCGAACCTGGGTAAAAACATCGTGTCCCTTGTCTCCTGTTACCATCCGCCTAGACGCACAGTTCGGGACCCCCTACCCGAGATCCGCTGGTTTTGACACCGACATTGGTGCTTTCATTGAGAGTTCCTCTGTGTCGTCATCTTTAGGCCCGATGGCTCCTCCGATCATCAACAACGATGCGGTCCAGGGTGAGACTTTTCTCCCCGGATAGATCTTCGTATTCGGTAGCTTTGCACCGCGGGCCAATCCACTTGGCCATCTGGAGCATATTGAAAGCTACATCCCTGGCCATCAGGTCAGATTTGGAAGTTTGAACTACACAGCTGACGTCCGCGGAGACTTGATCTTCGACGGGTTCGAGCCACAGCCAAGCGTGCCGCACTGCCACGATAGGCACGATCTAGCTCTGCCGCCGGACAGTGCCCTGGAGGCCGCACAAGTGTCCGCTCCGACCCTTAGCTCGGAGCCGACTGCGCCGATCGAGGACGGGTGGCTGGACACCGCCTCGGGGGCTGCTATCTCTATGGTGATTGCGCCAAACACCAACCCTGTCCTCCGCGAAGCTCGTGACTCCAAGGTGCGGGACTCCTCTCCAGACTCCGAACCTTCCGCGCCCCTGCCGATCGAATCCGATTGGGCGCCGATCATGGAGTTCACCACCGCGGACACCTTTCAGCACTCGCCCTTTGGCGACATCCTGAATTCACTAAAGTCTCTGTCTTTATCAGGAGAGCCCTAGCCGGATTATGGTCAGCAAGGTTGGGATGCGGACGACGAAGAAATTCAAAGCCCACCCACCACCCACTCCGTAGCCACTGTCGAAAGTTTAAACGACGTGCTCGATTTCGACTCCGAAGACATCAACGGTATGGACGACGATGTAGGAGATAAGCACGAACCAACACCTATAAGGCACTGGACAGCCACCTCATCTCACGATGTATATATGGTGGACACACCTAAAGGAAGCAATGATGAGGAACAACGGGACGCCACGAGGGATCATTCCCCCGAAAAGGAGTCAAAACGGCGATGTAAGCGCCGCTCAAAATCCCGCCTCGACAAAGACTGCGGCCATACAGACCCAGCCATAGAGCAGGGCAAACCAGTGGACGACGAACATGCCATCGTGCAACCATTCGAATAGGACAACCTGGATAAACAATCCGTCCCCGGCGAAGATAACAGTCCGGACGATCTAACGCCGGACAAGTTGCTGGAGCAGAAGAACCTCCACAAAAGGCTCGTCGCCACTGCGCGTAGCCTGAAAAAGCAGAAGTGGAAGCTCAAAACAACGGAAGATGTGCTCAGAATCAGATAGAGCAAAGTACTCAACACCGCAGATAAATACGGCGATAGTCACCGAATGAAGAGCTACCTGAAGTGAAAACTAATTCCTGAATTTGATGAGGAGGCCATAGAGCCCCCGCAATCAAAAAACAAGGAGACCACCCGGTCGGATAGACGACCCCATGTCAAACATAGAGCGGCAAACGGCGCCGCACACAAGCCGGCACGTGATCCGCACACGGATTCGCATCAAAGAGATGGCCCAGTTAGATCTATCTACGAGCCAAAAAAGAAAGCTCTAGTAAGCAATGCAACACATCAAGTATCCGAATGCTATTTTACACCAAATATAGAGGTGCCGCACACCCCCTATGTTTCACCGATGAGGTTCTGGATTATGAATTCCCTGCGGGATTCAAGCCCGTGAACATAGAGGCATACGACGGAACAACAGACCCCGGAGTCTGGATTGAGGATTACATCCTCCACATACACATGGCTAGAGGAGATGACCTCCACGCCATAAAATACTTACCCCTCAAGCTCAAAGGGCCAGCCCGGCATTGGCTCAAAAGCCTCCCCGAAAACACCATTGGAAGTTGGGAGAGCTCGAGGATGCTTTTCGCGCAAATTTTCAAGGGACCTATGTCCGACCTCCGGATGCAGACGATTTAAGTCACATAACTCAACACCCGGAGAGTCAGCCTGAAAATTCTGGAACGGAATCCTTACTAAAAAGAACCAAATAGTCGACTGTCCGGACGCCAAAGCCTTAGCAGCTTTCAAACACAACGTCTGAGACGAATGGCTCGCCAGACACCTCGGCCAAGAAAAGCCAAGAACAATGGCCGCATTAACAAGCCTCATGACCCGCTTTTGCGCGGGAGAGGATAGCTGGCTGGCAAGATGCAGTACCAGCGACCCAAGTACATCCGAAGTCAGGGATGGAAACGGGAAACCGCGACGTAGCAAGGACTAGCGCCGAACCAAGGGAAACAGCTCGAAGAGCATGACAGTCAACGCCGGATTCAAAAGCTCTCGGCAGAATCATAAAAAACTGCTCCTTAAGGATAACAGGGACGAGCTATCTAACCTAAACAAAATCTTGGACAAGATATGCCAAATCCACAGTACTCCCGGGAAGCCTGCAAACCATACCCACAGAGATTGTTGGGTCTTCAAGCAGTCCGGCAAACTCAACGCCGAACACAAGGGGCTCGATACACCAAGCGAGGACGAGGACGAACCCCACAAGAAGAGCACCGGAAAACAAAAGAATTTCCCGCAAGAAGTCAAAACAGTAAACTCACTTCACGTGACAAAAGGGAAAAATAGAGCGGTGCCCATAGAGGTACGCGCCATAGGGCCTATCCCAGAGGAGTCCTGCAATTGGTTGTTAAAACCAATCACCTTCGACCATCAGGATTACTCTAGAAGTATCCGGAATGCAGGATGGACTGCCTTGATATTAGATTCGATAATTGACGGACTCCAATTTACACAAGTCCTCATGGACGGCGGCAGTGATCTAAACCTGCTATACCAGGACACAATCCGCAAACTGGGGATAGACCCAACCAATATTCGCCATCGCAACACTTCCTTTCAAGGGGTAATGCCAGGCCCATATGCCCATTGTACGGGCTCTCTACTGCTAGAAGTTGTGTTCGGCTCACCCGACAACTTCCGCCGTGAAAAGCTATCCTTCCACCTCGCCCCATTTACAAGTAGCTACCAAGCACTATTGGGACGCGAAGCTTTTGCCCGCTTTAACGCAATACCGCAATATGCATCCCTTACACTTAAAATACCCGATCCACGAGGCATCATCTCTTTAAAGGGAAATATCGAGTGTTCCTCGAGCGCGGAAGATTGTGTGACTGCCTTGACAGCCACACGCTAAACCACCTTCACTGATCAAAGCATCTAAATAGGTCGTTCGGACCCCGAACACGGTTATACGAGTCTGGTGTAAACATACAAGGGCTTACTAGCCGCATGCCCCCACACAAGGGGCTCCGCGCATGTACAACAAGAGACAATAAAGCTCAATCTTATTCATTCTTTGAATTGTACTTTGTTTATTTTAACATACATTCTCGCACGATCTTTTTCGACTAAGTTCCTCTCTTTTACAGATGAACACCGTGCTACACCCGTCCAGGATACGACACAATGGAAACACAGGCGCAGACGTGCAGTAGGGACCCGTGACAAGGATTCTTTTCCAATTAAGACCCTGCGTAAACCTTTTTTACTATCTCTTGTTGATACACATCCCCTGGATTCTTGCTATAACCAAGGAGGAGGCTGACGTTTTGGCATGGGCCACGTCAGAAATTTGCGCGTGCCTGGACACCAGGGGCTTATTACCAAGGGCGTTGTTCGGCCCGTTTTCATAAAGACCGAATACCTTAGGGAGTGTTCGGCGTCTCGAGTTAGGCCTTATATGCATCAGCTCCGAATCATGTCTTTGGTCAAATGTTGGGTTTGCCCGGCTCGTGTGTTTTGCTGCCTTACGTTCCGCTCTATCGGCAAAGGCGGCACCAGGAGAACTACTGCGATTGTGCCCCGGTTCGGCCAGGCGAGCACCTCAGTAGAGAAAGCCGAAAACTGACTGTCATGATATAGCGTGAGACTGGTCAACCACTCGATGACCCGCTGGAATCTATAGGATTCCTCCGCATTAACGAAGGACTGTTTCCCGGTCAGGCACATACGCACCCCGAATTCGGGTTAGCGCGGTGCCCCTAGGGGCTATGTCGTAGCCCCACTGTCAAACTCCTATGGCTAAGTGAAAGTGATAAAGCATTATAGTCCGGTTTCCTAGTTTGCTGCGCTACCACCTCCTTTATAGGACCAAGACGTTGGATCAAGTGTGAAAATGCGCCTTTTGGCAAACACCCCCGCATTATATGCGTGGGGGCTGAAGCCGAAGACTGCCATCTTTCAGGTTATATATACATATACATTAGCGGCCGCACAGGAGGTATTTTAATTCTTGAAAGGCACAAGTGTAAAAAGCTCTTATATTCCATCGATACATTGTTTCACAAATAATACATGTTATTCGAACATAATATCCTTCGAGCACTACGTCTCTATTAAAGGAGCACCCTGCAGAACTTCCTGAAAATAGTGCTCGACAGGTACTCGGCTTCCGTCTGAATCTTGGGATGCAACATCGGTGGCCTTCATCTCCGCCCAATATGTCTTGACACGGGTAAGAGCCATCCGCGCACCCTCTATGCATGCCGACCTCCTCATTGCATTGATATGCGGCACCGCACCAAGGAACTGCTGCACCAAGCCAAAATAACTCTTCGGCTCGGGCCTTCTCGACCACAAAAGACTCATGACATCTGGCGGTGTCCTGGACTAGGAGGTACTCAACACGTCATCTCCCGATCTGTTAGATTGGGCCGAGGACCCCCATGGCCGTATACTCATGGGCCAGTCTAGACGGCTGCCGCATACAAGGAAGATTCCACAAGACTTGGTGATCAAGACAAGGACTCCTCCCACACCGACGTATTCGGCTAGGACTCATGTTATCCTAGGCCTCTTGTGCATTATATAAACCAGGGCCAGGCTAGTCGATAGACATATACAACAATCATACCATAGGCTAGCTTCTAGGGTTTAGCCTCTTTGATCTCATGGTAGATCCACTCTTGTACTACCCATATCATCAATATTAATCAAGAAGGAGTAGGGTTTTACCTCCATCGAGAGGGCCCGAACCTGGGTAAAAACATCGTGTCCCTTGTCTCCTGTTACCATCCGCCTAGACGCGCAGTTCGGGACCCCCTACCCGAGATCCGCCAGTTTTGACACCGACATTGGTGCTTTCATTTAGAGTTCCGATGTGTGTTCGGCAAAAGGTCGATGGCTCGCCTGCAGATCAACTGCGACTTCGGCATCTTCGTCACCAACTCGACTGGTCCCCTTGGTTCGACCAAGGATCGCGCCCTACCTCTGATCGTCATGTTCGGATGAGGGCTTTCATCAACATCAACTCTGATCTCTATTAAGATCATGGAGGAATCATCCAAGGAGCCCGGGGCTCAACGTCAACATTGCCCTTGGACGACCGTGCTGTTTCTCTAGACAGCGAACTTGTATCCGCCGTCACCACCTCCTCGAGCGTCGGTTCGACGATTGCTTTGGTGAAATAGTGCGGAATTGCGTCTACAACAACTCTGGAAAATTTCGTCGAGTTCCGATGAAGGAATCTCTGGCAATCCACGATATACCGGAGCCCTGTCAAATCTGGACGAGAATCTGGACGAGTTTAGGGCGTGGTGTCTAGCTTCTAGCTCGGACATCCTTTGGAAGATCCAACCGTTGATCGGCTGCGGAATTCTTATATATACCACCCCCCCAAATTTCAGCTCGATCCGACCGTCCAAACTCCAGGAACCTACCGATTAGTGCATCACTTTTCAGATCTGCTTTCTGCGCGAAAACGAATCCGACCCGAGTTCGTCTTTTTTATGAACGGGATTTCGGACATCCTTTTTGAAGAAAGTTTTGTATGGGGTATTGTGTTTTGTTTCTGAACACATCCCACTGAATTTACAATCTTTTGAACATGATCTTCAACATCATGCTAGTGTCAAACCAGTCCGGCAATATTGCTCCATGGCTGCCGACCTGCGCTAGACACATCGTCACTTTGTTGAGCCGTGCTCAACTTCTTCGGATCATCATCTCGGCAAGCCGAACAAGAGTCCGACATTGCGAAGGATAAATCATCACCAACATCGCTGCCCCACGGATTACACGGAGCGGGCACACCTGCATTGCCGCACGGTCACTTCATCAAGCCGGCATTGACCACGTCACGACCTACATCGGCAAGGCCGCACTGTTTCTTTTTTAAGCTGGTGTCCATCACGCCGACCTACTTTGACTCATCGGCTGACACCGAGGCTTCATCACGTTAGCTGGACCGGGGGCTTCATCATCTCTTCATCAACCTACTCCGGAGACTTCGACGTCACTAGCCGACCAACTTCATCATGTTAGCTGGAGCGAGGGCTTTGCCTCGGCGAGCCAACCCTTGTCAGCATCGTCATGCCGTTGCTTTATCGCCCGTCAGGCAATGGGTGTGCGGATCGAGTCCCAATTTTGGGAATCACCTTTCTTCAGATTGCTACAACAAATAAACCAGGTGCTATTAATCCTAGTATTTTTTTGCTTGTTTGGGTTCATTTTTCCCAACGAATTATTACTCTGGTTTGTCCATCATATGTACGCAGGTCTATCAAATGGTGGCCGCATTAACGACGGTCGCATGGTGGTTCGGTCAGTTTCCGTACATAGTCCGTCGAAAGCCGCATCCGGAACTCGAACCGACCTGTGAATTCACGCATTGCCATGCCTTTACCGCATCACGACGCCGCCCTGCATCGACATGGACTTCGGCGCCAGGCCATATTTCTTTTATTACTCACTTTGCATAAATTATTTATTATGCAACGATTTTTTATTATTATTACTATTATATCCGTTTTGCACTATTTTTTGTGCACAGGAAAATGATCCAGCCGGACTATATCCTTTGGCGTCACCTCGGCTGGACGAGGGGCTTCGTCAACCCTTCATTACCCCATGCTGGGGACTTCGGCATCACTCTGCCATCCTGCATTGACCGTGCTATGTCACCACTTCGGAGTGCCGAGCTCTTTGCTCCGCCACCTCGGGACCGGCTTGGGGGATGGAACCTTGTCCCGCATCAAGCTCGGACCGCGTCGTCAATACCGAACACATTAACCAGCTAAGTTTCCTTCATGCTCAAAGTTTTAAATTTTTAACTTGTGTTCTGCTCGACCAAGCATTATACTTTTTTGGAAAAAAGTTGCTTGTAAAAATTTTCCTTGTCCAAACTTTGTTTGTGACATGCAAATTCAAATACCCCGTTTACTTGGGGGCTTCCTTCATGAAGTTTTTTCCTCTTGCATATGATTATACTTGTACGGCTTCGTTCCTTGTTCGTGTATTACGCCATAATATGCACCATATTGACTTAAGCGATTTGCAAGCTGGGTTGTCTGGCTCCTGTGCTTACCCCTACATTCCCGATTGTTCGGCTAGGGAGTAAAGGGAGCACCTCTGCGATTGTCACGACCGGGTCCTCCGAGCTCTGACCTCAGACTGGGTGAAGCCGAAAGCTAGCGCTCTTATTGTTTTCAATCATGGTCGGCACACAACGGAACTTATGAGTACAAAAAATCTATTGCACAAGTCTCATAGTAATAATGAGCACCAAAGAAAGGTATCGGTGGGGGTACTATTTTCTTCAAAGATGCTTCTTACACTTTGTTCGTAATATAGCATAAGTTCCTTGAGCGCGCTTTGTCTGCTACAGCCTTATGGCCTGATTGCCTAGTTATCGGAAACACCGTCGATAGTCTCGACAGGTTGAGTACATAACACTTTTCGGCCCTTGCCGAAGAGGGAGAAGCTGGCGGTCGGTTAAGACGCGTATAAAGTTCGGTGAGCATAGATATGATATAAGTACTTCGGTACATACAATCATTCTTTTACCCAAGTCACTTGGGGGCTCTTATGTTTATTTGAGCCGTTTTATAATAAGTGTTTTTCTTCTTAGTCGTTGCAAAGTTTTTATTATTATTTATCACTCCTATTTTCGACACGAGTGTGCGGTCACTAGCTGGGGAGCCTAATTTCTCTCTCAAAACCGCTAGAGTTTAGTTTGCTAAACTGGCCTAATGAGAAGTACTCCGCCTTCGGGATGGGAGAATGAAGCCGTAGGCTGACCCGCTTGAAGTCTTGAGATAGGATGTGTCATGTTAAAGCACGACAGAAGCACTTTTTTTTTCTAAAGTCCAATTTTCGGATTGGCACCGAACACTTGATCTTGTTCGGACGTCATGTTTTTACTGACGTTTTTTGGTTTTCCAAGCTTTTGGCACTTTTAAACTATTTGTGTGTTTTCAGCACAAGTCTCGCAGTGCAACGCCGGACACCTTTAGAGATTCGGCAAAAAAATTCTCAGATATTGCTATATATGCATCGGTTTCGAATTGTGTCTTCAGTCAATAGTTGGGTTGCCCGTCTCCTGCGCTTTCCTCCTACGTTCTGCTTTGTTCGGCTAGGTATGCAAAGGGAGAACCACTGCGATTGTGCTTCGAGCTCACATGGTTAAGCACCTCAGTGGAGAAAGCCAAAAACTGACTGTCACAATAAGCGTAAACTGGTCAGCGATCCGATGACGGTGTTAAACGACGGGCCATTCATAACAATGGCCGAAGTGTTTACGGCTTGACCTCGACTATTGCCGAACACTACGGGGGGCTATTAACTGGCCTCCCAAACTAAATCCTCGATATTTTGCTCTTACATTGGAGCTAGGGTTTCATGATCATGCTTAGCATGACAACCCAAAGAAAGGAACCGATAGCGGGACTATTTTCTTTGGAAGACATGTCTTCTGTTAAATAGTAATATAACATATGTCTCTGCGTACCTTTGTTTATAAAACCGTATGGCCAGATTGCCTTGTTTGTTGTAAATCTTTGCCCTCATAAAGGCTTTATAAAGTAGGACAAACACTCCTTGGCTAGCCGAGGAGGTGGAAGCCGATGGTCGGTCAGCAAAGTTTTGTACAATGCGGATCCGAGCATTAATGACGTAAAGTACTTGGATACATAGAGTCATTACACATAATTTGTGATTTTACTATGGATATAAATCCTTAATTCGGCCACCCGTGCCCGCATTAAGGCTCGGGGGCTACTGGGCTTCGGGCTTATTATTTACAAATATTAAAGGGGCACATCGATCCCCTGATCTGGTGTTGCCACCCGACCAGTGTCTCGGGGGCTACTACATTGCCTGTCCAATGCAGAAACTTTTAAGTGTAATACAGTCTCCGAGGAGATTTTGATCCTCAGGTTGGTCGGCCGCACCCAAACCGAGTCTCGAGGACTGAGCACGCCGCTTTTTCTGTCCCAAAGAATTCTGCCGAGCTAGGACTTGATCCTCAGGCCAATTTTGCAAATCAACCCGAGTCTCAGCGGCTACTGGGATCAGCGGTCTTATGTCATCCTTCAGGTGCATCTCGGGTTTTAGACCGATACACACCTTGAGGGCTACTGGCTATATATTTCATCAGAGAATAAATTGCATCAATAAAAAATATTGACCAAAAATCAGCCCATGACCGAGGTGCTGAACCACCTCGGAAGCAGTTTGGCATATAGTTCGGATGCAAGTGGCTGGCTCCTGAGAGGGCATTTCCGGCATTAAGCTCGGCTAAACTCCTTCAACTTTTTTGGACCAAGATGATCTATGACATCTTGGATAGTCCGGTGTTGGAGCTTTGACACAGTCCGGCGTTGGAGCTCGGATACATTTCGGTGTTGGAGTTCGAAAGCAGTCCGACATTGGTGCTCGGCTGCAAAAGATACCTTGAATGCATTCCGGCATTAGAGCTCGGACGCAAGAGGAAACTGCCTCCCGGGAACAACTTCAAACCCGAGGTGTGGCATAAAAATAACAAGGCATTGATAAAGGCTGAAAACTCAAAGGGGCTCCTCGGATACTCGACGTGTAAACTCGTTGAATGCATTTTGGTGATCCTCAAGATAGAAGATGAGAAGATTTGTTGAACCAATTTTCAAGACCGACAATCGAAGATGAAGAATAGTTTGAAAGAATCGAGGAGCATCCCTGTCGGGGGTTGGGTACGACATATGCCAAAGGATGGCTTATCATGGTGGGAGTGAGTAGAACGTCGCCGGTGCCTGGAACCGGGATGAGGCGAAGACATGCACGCCGGCGGAACTTACCCAGCTGCAGGGCTCTCCGAGGAGATAACACCCCTACTGCTGCTCTGTGGGGTCTCCGCATGGTCACTGTGGCAAAGTGGTTACAATGGTGCTCCTAGAGCTGTTTCTAGAGGTAGGAGAGGGCAAGGCTAGCTCTCTCCTTCCTATGCTCTAAGGTCTATCTCTATCTGGGTCCGAACCCTTTGCATGGGCTTCCCGGGGGGTTTATATAGGCCTACCCACAAGGGATACAATGGTAATCTGGCTGGGCGCGGGTCCCAGTCGTCTGTCTCTCAGGCCGTCATCCTCTCTGCCGACTACTAGGGCCCGCCGACTGGCGGGCCCCGTGGACAGGCCTGATACTGTAGCGCTGCTCCTGATGACGCTGGCTTGGTCATGTGGTCATGGTAACAGCGCCACCGTCTGGCGTGCGTTCACTGTCGCCATTCCCCATCTTGTCTGGTTAATGGCGCGCGGGGCCCGTGGGAGGGGTCGGCCGACTCCAGGGGGCCGACTCCCACGGGTCCGTCTTCAGGGTGCTCGTGCCGTCTTCTATCTACCCACTGACAGGCGGCCCCGCCATCCTTGGGTCATACAGGTAGGCGTCATGGGCACAGTGCACCGCCCACTGTGGCTGAGATCAGGGCAGGCATGGCAACAGTGCCGCGCCACGCCGGAGATCTTCAGCGATACGGCTTACTGTAGCCATGCCGGCCCCTTGTAAGCAGGGGGGGACGGCCACGCCGTGGCCGTACCCCGCCTCGCCCTCCGAGACGAGGGTCGAGTCGCGGGCCGACTCGCTATAGCCGGCCTCTCTGGAAGTCGCCGGCCATGAGTCGGCTTATCTTGGAGTCGCCGTCTGGGACTCGACATATCTTGGAGTCGCCGTCTGGCACTCAGCTTATCTTGGAGTCGCCGTCTGGGACTCGGCATATCTTGGAGTAGTCCCTGGGACTCGACATATCTTGGAGTCGTCCCTGGGACTCGGCATGAGCGGCGCTACTAATGTCTTGAAAGGCTTTGGGGCTCGGGTTCTGACGCAGTCGGAGGGCCTCATTGGGGCCGACTTGCTGGCCGCCTTTGTGGCGCGCCGAGTTCTCCCTCTTCAAGGCCGGCCTCATCTGATCAGTCAGATGAGTGACCACAGGACCCGAGTCGGATGTGCACGAGGGAAATGCCCCGCGCAGAGGTGGCAAACATGGTGAACCACATCGCGAACTGCGAGCTCGGGGAGGACTGGCAGTTCGGCAAGGAGCCGTACTCGCGCGCCAACCCCCCTCCAGTGGTAAGTCGCATCTCTTTATTGCTTTGTCTTTTTATAGCCGAATCCGACTTTTGATTTTCATTGGTTTCTCTGAATTAGAACCCCCTCATTCAGCCTGCAGCCGGCATCACGAGACCGCCCCGCGAGTTCGTCCCCGACCGAGTGGAGAGTGACGTTGACGACCCCGACTTGGGGGCGGTGGCGATGGAAGCCGACGGCGATGGAAGCCGACACCGAAGGCGGGGGAGGAGGAGCGGGAAGCGGCCTCAGGCCCTCGGCCACCTTCGCCGACTGGCCTGAAGACGACACCAAAGGGGAAGTCGTCCCGCGCTACCAGCCAAGGGTCGGCCCATCGGGCGCGGGTTCCTCCGCCAGCCTGGCCGGCCAAGGCGGCTTGAAGAGGCGCCAGACTGGGCCGAGTTCATTTGGCGGCAAGCTGAAGAAGCTCAAGGGGGCGGCCGCTGCGACCAAATGGGAGAAGGCGGCCGCGAGGGCCAACAGCTAACGCAAGGAAGTGAAGAGGCCGCCGCTAGTCTCTGCGTAAGTGTTTCCTCCTTTGTCCTTATTTTCCTTGGGTGAATCTCGTCCGAGTTTCTCTTTTTCATTCCTTTTTTGCTTCAGGGCTCCCCTTACCCTTGAGAGGGTCGCCGTCCCCTCCGTCATGGGGTCGGCGGAGACGTCAGCCAACACTCGGCGGGTTGACCCCGCCGCCGACCTCCAGGAGGCGACGGAGCGAAACGCGCGGGAGAAGCGCTACGAGGAGGAGGCCGACCGCCTGGAGAAAGCGGAGGCCAAGAAGGCGGCGGCCTCCGCCTAGAAAAAATTGGAAGAGGCCGAAGCCGCCGCCGCAGCAAGGCGGCAAGCTGAGGAGGCCGCTCACCGCCAATCGGCATTGCTCGTCATCCCGCTGTCCTTGGCGCCGCCGCCCCGGAGTTGACGGGGCAGACTGGAGAAGCCGGCGCCAAGAACCCCGTCGTGGAGAAGGAAAGAGGCAAGGCCTCCATGTCCGACACGCTCGTGCCGCCACCGCCGCCTCCGCCGCCGTATGGGAGAGCGCGCGACAAACAGCCGACGTGCCTGCCGGTGCCGCCGACTGCGGACGAGTCCGAGGCGAAGCTGTTTCTCCAAGTCGCCTCGCCAGTGCGTCGCCGTCTTGAGAGGGCGACCTCGGTGCCGCGACCCCGGGAGACCGGCGCCGCCAGCTTGGCAATCCCAGACGCCGAGCCGACGAGCGCCGCGCCCGTTGGGTGGTTGCGCGGAGGCGGCACAGGGCCGCTGAACCAAGCGCTTCTGGACGTCCAGGCGAAGCTGCGAGCTGAAGGCGACGCCCTTCAAAACTGCACCAGGGCGCATTTGGCAGCGCGAACGGCCGTCCGATTATGTCTCCCTCTTTTGATTCTTGTTTTTCTCTGTGGGGGCGCGCCAGCGCACCCACTGGGTGTAGTCCCCGAGTTTCGGGCCGGCTGCTGAGCAGGCGGTTCGGAACTGCCTCTGGCGAGTTCCAAATATTAACTTTGTCTGAAATGCTTATTGCAGGAGTATCACAACCTCCGCGCTACCGCCTTCAACCACAATGTTGAGGAGCTAGGCAGGCGGACTGCCGACTTGTCGGAGAGCCGGGGTGAGTCCTTCTTCCTTTTCGCGGGGGTGCGCTGACGCACCCGTGGGCTGTAGTCCCCGAGATTCGGGCTGACTGCTGAGCAGTCGGGCCGGATCTTCTCAGCGACTTTCTTTGTTGATGACTCATCGTCTTTCCTCTTTTTTCTTCTTCAGAGGCCAACGCCACTCTTCAGCAGCAGCTGGGCGAGGCCAACACCGCCTTGCGCACCAAGGAGGAGGAGTGCAGCAAACTTGCCACAGAGCGCGACCTGCTAGCTGCGCAGCTGGCCGAGCAGAAGGAGCTGCTGAAGAAGGCGCATGACAAGGCCGAGAAGAAGGAGGCCGCTCTCCTGGCCGAGTTCGAGAGCGAGCGCTCCTCTTGGACTGACAAGGAGGTGATGCTGACCTCCGGCTTCCATGAGATCGAGGACATCGTCGACGGTGAGTTTCTTTTCTTCCTTTCTTTCTTCGGGCTTCCGACTATAGGTCGGGCCGATTTCTGATCTTTTCGACTCACTTCTTTTTTGTCTTGGCAGACTTCTTCCCTGGCCACTCGCAGGCAGTCACTCAGGCCATCGAGGCTCATCGCGAGGTGCGGAGCGCAAGCGGCGGAGATCGCCGCTAACGCCCCCCGGACCGTCGATGAGCAGCTTCTGAGCATCGAGGCCCGTCTTCGTCCCGCCCATCGGCTGATGCGCCGGCTTCAGCGTGCCGGCGCCCAGGCGGTTGCCGCTCTGTGGCCAGACATGCCGGCCCTGCGCACCGCCAGTCGGACCACCGACTGGCTAGAGGTCGTAGCTGGCCGTCTTGAAGCTTGGAAGGGTTCCTCAGCCCAGGCCGGAGCGCGCCAGGCCTTGGTATTCGTCAAGGCGTGGTATCCGGGGCTGGACCTGGACCGGCTGGCCGCGTTCTGGTCAGAGGCCCAGGCAGAGCTGGTGGCAGTGGAGGGTGCCCTTGTCGAGCATGCGGTGGTGATTGCCGACTACACGGACACCAGTGTCTTCGCCCCCGAGTGGGCTGCAGGCGGCGAGGAGGTGCTGCCAGAGTGGTTCGGGATGAACCCAGACTTCAGCGAGGACTCGGCGGAGGTGATTGACTCCAGCACCGAGGAGGAAGGCGAGGCGGAGGACGAAGGCGGGACGGAGACGCCAGAAGTCGGAGCGGGCGACCAGCCTCAGCTCGACCGTGCCTCCAGCAACGAGCTGCGTCCGACCGGGCCGGCCGCCGCCGGTGGCGATCAAGCTGAGATTGCCCAGCCGGCCGCCCCGGCGCCTGTCACCACCGTCTCCTTCGACCCTCCGAACCCGTCTGCTGCTCCCTAGGCTGCCTTCTGACTTTATTTTGTCTACTCTTGAAAGTCTTTAAGGAACTTGTTAATTTGCACAATTCCACCCGTGGGGTGTATTTCGAACTTCTGTTCGACGATTCGGCCAAGGGCCTATGCTATGTAAATATTAATCTGAGTTCTATCTTTCCTTGCTCATTGCTCTTTAGGCTTTTCCCTTTGCCGCCTTCCTTTATTCGCTGCCTTGCCAGTCGGACAACCGCTCTGCGGACTGTCGCTGGATCAAATGCTTTGCTACTTTGGGAAGGCAAGTACTCGGCCATCTTAGAGTCTTCTTAACAAGTTGGATAGAAGGCGGCAAGCCGACTACTAAAGAGTCGGCTGTCCTTAATAGAGGCTAGGAGAAAGCGGCAAGCCGGCTACTCATGAGTCGGCTTTTGCTTCAGAGATGCTGGAGGCCGTCTTACGCTATGTTCGTGCTTTGGGTCCTTAGCCATTTTTCGTGTGGGCGCCCGTTCTTCCTCACTCCTGCCCACCAAACAGTCGCTCTGCAAGCTGTGGCTTTGTCAGGAGACGGATTAGGCACCGCACACTACTTGTCTGACTGCGGGAAGCTCCTCATAGCGCGAGACGGAGAGTCCCCGGGCCAACTAGTCGGGCCCGGTGCCAAGCGGCATTAACAAAGAGTAATATACTCGAAGGCATAATTCTTATCATACAGATAACAAAAAGGGCAGTCCCCGAGCTCATCTCGGGGGCCCCAAAGTCTTGGTACTTTAATACAAAGGGTAGCGTGATACATACTGCTTCAACTGTAAAATCTTCGGAGAAGATTTGCATTCCACGGGCACTCTGTCTCTTTGCCGGAGTCGTCCCATTTGCGCGCTCGGGGCTTCTGAGCATCGATCAGGTAGTAGGATTTGTTTCCTAGCACCTTGCTGATGATGAAGGGGCCTTCCCAAGGCGCCGACAGCTTGTGCTGGCCGGCTGTTCGCTAGATCAGTCGGAGCACAAGGTCGCCCTCTTGGAAAGATCTTGGCCTGACCTTCCTGTTGTAGTATCGACACAGACTCTGCTGGTAGATGCTGGACCGGCTGAGTGCCAACAGCCGGCCCTCTTCCAGCAGATCGATGCCGTCTTGACGTGCTTCTTCTGCTTCTTCCTCGGTGTACATGGTGACTCGCGGGGAGTCGAACTCTATATCTGTCGGGATGACGGCCTCGGCGCCGTAGACGAGGAAGAAAGGTGTGAAGCCGGTTGACTTGTTTGGATTCGTGCGCAGACTCCAGAGGACGGCCGGCAGCTCCTCAAGCCAGCAGCCGGTCGATTGCTCCAGCGGCACGACCAGTCGAGGCTTGATGCCGGATAAGATGAGGCCGTTTGCTCGCTCCACCTGGCCGTTTGACTGTGGATGGGCAATGAACGCTAAGTCCAGTCGGATGCCCTGTGTCGCATAGAAATGGGCCAAGGCGCCTTTGGCAAAATTTGTGCCATTGTCGGTGATGATGTTGTGCGGGATGCCGTACCGAGTCGTGATGTCGGCGATGAAAGTCATTGCAGTCGGACCATTCAACTTCTTGATGGGTTTCACTTCTATCCACTTGGTGAACTTGTCCACTGCAACAAGTAGATGAGTCAAGCCACCTCGTGCCGTCTTGAATGGTCCCACCATGTCCAGGCCCCAAACTGCAAAGGGCCAGGCGATGGGGATAGTCTTGAGTGCGGAAGCTGGCTGAAGTGGCTTGGAATGGAAGATCTGGCACCCCTTGCATTTTTGGACTAATTCCTTGGCCTCTTCTAGGGCAGTCGGCCAGAAAAACCGTGCCGGAAGGCTTTGGCGACTAGTGCTCTTGAGGCCGCATGGTGACCGCACTCGCCTTCATGGACGTCTCTGAGAATTGCTTGGCCTTGTTCTGCCTCGACGCAGCGTTGGTAGACGCCAGTGACGCTGCGCCTGACCAGCTCTCTGTTGACTATGGTGTAAGCTGCTGCTCGGCGTTGCACTTGCCGAGCCAAGATTTCATCAGTTGGCAGCTCTCTGTTTACTAGGAACTTGAGGATGGGCTGGGCCCATGAGGGTGCTGTCATTTCTTCAACTGCCACTAGTGCGACTTGGACAACGGCGGCTGGGCTGGGAGGCGGCGGGTTGGAGTCCACAGCCGCTTGCTGACTTGATGAAGTCCCCGGGCCAACTGGAGCAGTCCCCGGGCCGAGTTCTGGAGTCTTTGGTCTTGTCGCCGCAGTCCTCGGGCCGGCTTTCACTGTGGCTTTCTTGGAGTCGGATCCGACTTCTTCGGGTGGAACCGGCACAAAGATTGAGTCTGATTCTGGTGACGACTTGATAGACGGCTTGAGGAGGCGCCGAAGGGCGACGCCAGATGGTATTGCTTGGCGGGTGGAGCCGATTCGTGCCAAGGCATCTGCTTGGTCGTTGTCGTTCCTTGGCACGTGGAGGAACTCGCACCCCTCAAAGTATCCTCTGAGTTGCTGCACAAGAAGCGGTAGCTCGCCATGTTTGCGTCCTTGGTGTCCCAATCGCCAGATGATTGCTGGACCACCAAGTCAGAGTCGCCATAACACAGGATCCGGCGAATGCCGAGTTCTTTGGCAAGCCAGAGCCCGTGGATGAGCGCCTCATACTCAGCCACGTTGTTGGAGGCGGCGAAATGGATCTGCAACGCATATCTGAGCTTGTCACCCTTGGGGGAAGTGAGGACGACGCCGGCCCCCAGGCCGGTGCGCATCTTGGAGCCATCGAAGTGCATCCGCCAGTGGGTGGAGTCGGGCGCTGGTGGCAGATACTGGGTCTCGGCCCAATCGACGACGAAGTCGGCCAGTGCCTGCGACTTGATGGCGGTGCGGGGCTCGTAGTAGATGGTGTAGGGAGCCAGGTCGATGGCCCATTTGGCCACTCGGCCAGAAGCATCTCGGCTTCCGATGATCTCGGCTAGTGGGGCTGTGTAGACCATAGTGATTGGATGCTCCTGGAAGTAAGGCTTCAATTTCTTGGCGGCGAAGTGCATGCCGTAGCATATCTTCTGGTAGTGGGGGTAGTTCTGCTTGGAGGTAGACAGTACTTCGCTCAGGTAATGTACCGGTCTCTGGACAGGTAGCACCTTGCCTTCCTCCTTGCGCTCGACTACAATGACTGTGCTGACTACCCGGCTGGTGGCGGCAATGTATAGGAGCATGGGCTCTTTGGGAGTCGGAGCCGCCAGCACAGGGGGAGTAGTCAACATCTTCTTCAGTTGGAGAAAGGCCTCGTCCGCCTTGGGAGTCCATTCAAAAAAGGTTGTCTTCTTCATGAGCTGATACAAGGGGAGAGCCTTCTCGCCAAGTCGACTGATGAATCGGCTGATGGACGCCAAACAGCCGGTGAACTTCTGCACATCTGACAGTCGTCTGGGTGCTTCCATCCTCTCGATGGCCTTGATCTTCACAGGATTGCACTCTATGCTGCGTTCAGAGACCAGGAAACCAAGGAGTTGGCCGGCTGGTACTCTGAAGACGCACTTCTCGGGGTTAAGCTTGATCTGGAATCGGCGCAGGTTCTCAAAGGTTTCCTTGAGGTCTTCCACCAGAGGTCCACGTTTTTCCATCTTCACCACCACGTCATCCACGTAGACGTGGGCATTTCTGCCGAGTTGCTTGAGGAGGCACTTCTGCATGCAACGCTGAAAGGTGGCGTCCGCATTTCTCAGGCCGAACGTCATGGTTAGGTAGCAGAAGGCACCAAACGGCGTGATGAAGGCGGTCTTCAGTCGGTCAGCCGGGTCAGCTTGATCTGGTGATATCCAGAATATGCATCCAAAAAACTCAACAGCTCGCATCCAGCTGTGGAGTCTATCACCTGATCAATTCTTGGCAGAGCAAATGGGTCCTTGGGACATGCTTTATTGAGGCTTGTGTAGTCGATACACATCCGCCACTATTTGTTCTTCTTCAGCACCAGTACTGGGTTCCCTAGCCACTCTGGGAAAAACACTTCCATAATGAAGCCGGCTGCCAGGAGCCGGGCTATTTCTTCTCCAACAACTCTTCTCTTCTCTTCTGACAGGCTGCGCAAGGGCTGCCTGACGGGTTTCACATCAGACCGGACATGTAATTTGTGCTCGGCGAATTCCGTCGGTACACCAGGCATGTCCTTAGGGGACCATGCGAAGATGTCTCGATTCTCACGGAGGAAATCGACGAGCTCGCCTTCCTATTTGTTGTCAAGGTTTGTGCCCATGATAGCGTACCTCTCTAGGTGCTCCGGGTCCAAAGGTATCTTCTTCGTTTCTCTGGCCGGCTTGAATGATCCTTCTGCTTCCGACTCCTTGGGGTCGGGCGACATCTTGGGCTGCTTGCCGGCCATCGCCACAACCCGATCGAGAAGCCGCTTCTCAGCCGTGATCATCAAGGACTCGGCCAGCCGACTGCTTTCGGCCGCGCAAGCGGACGACTTTCCGTAGTCGCCGGCTACGGTCAGATTTCCCTTGGAACTCGACATCTTCATCTTGAGGTAGGCATAGTGGGGGACTGCCATGAACTTGGCCAAAGCTGGTCGGCCAAGCAGCGCATGGTACGGGCTTTCAAGGTCCACCACTTCAAACCAAATTGGCTCTTGGCGGAAATGATCTTTGTCCCCAAAGAGGACGTCTATCAGGATCTTGCCGATTGGTGAGCAGGAAAGGCCAGGAACAATGCCGTGGAACACAGTCCTGCTGCTCTGAAGCTGTCTTCGCTTGATTCCTAACTTCTCCATGTATCCTTGTACAGGATGTTGATACTGCTGCCTCCGTCTATCAGCACTCGCGAGAAGCGAGCGGCCCGCCTATCTGTGGTGAGTGTGGCGCCTAAGACCAAGGCGTAGGAGCCTGGATTCGGCATCACCTCTGGGTGATCGGCTCTGCTCCAACTGATGGGCCTTTCGGACCAGTGCATGAATTCTGGAGTGCTTGACGCGACTGCGTTCACTTCTTGCTGCTGTTGGCGCCTGCTGCATCGATCGTCTGCCACACTGGTGAACACCACATAGGCTCCGTGCTCATCTAGGAACTCGTCTTGTATCGCGTTGACTGGCCTGACAGCCGGTTGCTGGGGCGGCTGTGGTGGAGGCGGCCCAGCAGGCGGGGGAGGGAGTAGGCCGTCTCCCTTGGCGATTCTGGTCAGCCAGTGGCATTTCCGGGTGGTGTGGTTTGACGGCTTCGCGCCGCTGTGGAACTTGCAGGGGCCATCCAGGGTCTGCTCGTAGGAGAAGTCCGGAACCAGTTGGACTTGCCGCCCTTCTGTCGCTTTGCCGGAGGCGGCCCTTCCGGCTGTTGGTCTTCGACTGTCGCCACTTGCCGGCTGTTGGAAGCCGGCTGCGGGGCTTTGCGCTTGTGGTCGTTCTGCTGTTGCCGCCGGCTGGTGTCCCCAGCCGGAGTTCTTGGAGCCTGAGGGGCGACTTTGCCAGTCGCGCTAACTTGAATCTCCGCCTTCATGGAGGAGTCGGCCGTGGCGTACTTGTCTGCTGTGATCAACAGTTCATCGAGGGTCTCTGGCTCGTCGCAGAGAAGCTTGTGCTTGAGGAGGGTGCCTTCTCTGCACCCGGCAGTAAAGTACTCGATAGCCTGCACCTAGTGCACGCCCTCGCAGGAGTTCCGGAGCTCGCCCTAGCGCGTGAGGTAGTCGCGAGTGGACTCGTCGGGGCCTTGCACGCACAAGGAGAGTTGGCGAGGCTTGGGAGGTCGCTTGTATGTGCTCGTGAAGTTGCGGACGAAGGCCTCGGTGAAGTCGACCCAGCTGTTGATGCTGCGAGGCTTCAGTCTGTTCAACCATGTCTGGGCCGTGCCCTGGAGCATGAGCGGGACATATCTTACGACAACACGCTTGTTGCCGTTTGCTATATTAACGGCTGTGTAGTCAATCAGCCAGTCCTCCGGCTTCACGGTGCCGGTGTATTTGGGCGTGTCTCGGGGGAGCGTGAACCCTTTGGGGAAGGGCTCACCTCGGATGCGGGGTCCAAAACAGGGGGGACCCAGCTCATCTTCTTCTTCCAGCACCAAGGATCAGTGGAGTCGGTCGATCCGGTGGCGGGCATCATTCTCTCCGACTCCCTCTCGGCGGCCCAGGCGGTCGCCGAGAGTCGGATGCTCTATGGGCGGCGGGGAGACTCGCCTTTCTCTACGAGGAGGGGGAGGTAGATAGTCGTCCCGCCGTTCCATCACTTTGGGGCGGCCGTCTTGGTCGCGCTCGATGGTGATGCGAGTCCGATTGTGGCTGGCAGCCGGCTCCTTGACCTTCTTTCCGCGGGCCCCGCCAGTTGGCGTCCGGGATGTCGCGCCTTGGTCTCGGCGGGGTGGCGGGTCATCGTTTTGTCGCCGCGGCGCCTCCGTGCGGCAGTCGGCTTCGTTCTACACGGCAGCCGCGTCGAGGAGCTGCTGAACTCGCTCTGTCATCATGCGGCGCTCTTCTCCCTCGAAGTTGTCGAGCTCGTCTGCCGCCGCCTGGGCGACGCGGATGTTCTCTGCGGGCGTGGCATACACAGGGCGATCTGCCCCGAACAAGTTGGCGATTGCCGCGCCGCGTTGCCGGACCGCGCCTAGGCAGCTAGGCCCAGTTGGAGCCGGAGAGCCACCCACGGCGCGATCCATCTCGCGCTGGTAGGCTTCTGACAAGTGCCTCATGCTTGCCAACTTTTTCACACCCTCGATAAGCTGAAGGCGGCGTGCCTCCAGCGTCTCGGCGTCAGCGTCTCCCGGGATCGGCGCGGTTAGGTCTTGTAGGGCCGCGTCGAGTGGGTCATGAGCTCCCTCACCGGAATGCTCGCCGTGATCGAGGACGAGAACTTCCGTGATGGTGCTTCCGCCACTCCCCGCGCAAGGGAGCGGCTCGTCGTAGACCACCACGTTGGTGGGAAACACGTCGAGCGACGCGGTGTCGGAGTCAACTAGCATCGGGTCGGTGGATCCTATGGACTCTAGGTCCACGGCAGGCTCGCCGGTGACGTGGAGTTGGTCGAGGAGACCCGTGAGGAGGCTCTCGGGGCCGCTCGTGCCTGCGTCGGGCACAGGCTCGTCGGAGAGGCAAACCTCACCGATAAGCTCGGCGAGGTAGCTGGCCGCGCAAGCAATCTCAGCGCCGTGCAGTGCATCGGCGCAGGCTCCATCTGGCGTGCCGGGCTGGCTGCGCTCGCCAGGGAGGAAAAGGGTTCCCGTCCAGAGCAGGTCTCCGGACGACGGTGCACTCCGCCCCACGGTGGGCACCAAATGTCGAGGGTTGGGTACGACATATGCCAAAGGATGGCTTATCATGGTTGAGCGAGTAGAACATCGCCGGTGCCCGAAAGCGGGATGAGGCGAAGACATGCACGTCGGCGGAACTTACCCAACTTCAGGGCTCTCCGAGGAGATAACACCCCTACTGCTGCTCTAGGGGTCTCCGCATGGTCACTATGGCAAAGTGGTTACAATGGTGCTCCTAGAGCTGTTTCTGGAGGTAGGAGAGGGCAAGGCTAGCTCTCTCCTTCCTATGCTCTAAGGTCTATCTCTATCTGGGTCCGAACCCTTTGCATGGGCTTCCCGGGGGGTTTATATAGGCCTACCCCCAGGGATACAATGGTAATCTGGCTGGGCGCGGGTCCCAGCCGTCTGTCTCTCAGGCCGTCGTCCTCTTTGCCGACTACTGGGGCCCGCCGACTGGCGGGCCCCGCCGACAAGCTTGATACTGTAGCGGTGCTCCTGATAACGCTGGCTTGGTCATGTGGTCATGGTAACAGCGCCGCCGTCTAGCGTGCGTTCACTATCGCCATTCCCCATCTTGTCTGGTTAATGGCACGCGGGGCCCGTGGGAGGGGTCGGCCGACTCCAGGGGGCCGACTCCCATGGGTCCGTCTTCAGGGCGCTCGTGCCATCTTCTATCTACCCACTGACAGGCGGCCCCGCCGTCCTTGGATCATATAGGCAAGCGTCGTGGGCAC
Organism: Triticum aestivum; assembly: GCF_018294505.1. Classification (NCBI taxonomy): domain Eukaryota; kingdom Viridiplantae; phylum Streptophyta; class Magnoliopsida; order Poales; family Poaceae; genus Triticum; species Triticum aestivum. The sequence goes on from NC_057813.1 coordinate 243,378,450, forward strand.
AGTGCGCCGCCCACCGTGGCTGAGATCAGGGCAGGCATGGCAACAGTGCCGCGCCACGCCGAAGATCTTCAGCGATACGGCTTACTGTAGCCATGCCAGCCCCTTGTAAGCAGGGGGGACGGCCACGCCGTGGCCGTACCCCGCCTCGCCCTTCGAGACGAGGGTGGAGTCACGGGCCGACTCTCTATAGCCGGCCTCTCTGGAAGTCGCCGGCCATGAGTTGTCTTATCATGGAGTCGCCGTCTGGGACTCGGCATATCTTGGAGTCGCCGTCTGGGACTCGACTTATCTTGGAGTCGCCGCCTGGGACTCGGCATATCTTGGAGTAGTCCCTGGGACTCGGCATATCTTGGAGTCGTCCCTGGGACTCGGCATGTGCGGCGCTACTAATGTCTTGAAAGGCTCTGGGCTCGGGTTAGCCTACCCGTGGCCCATTACTCCGACAGTCCCTAACTTGAAGACCGGTTCAGGGGGCTACTGATGGTGTCCTGGACTAGGGGGTACTCAACGCGTCATCTCTCGATCTGTTAGATTGGGCCGAGGACCCCCATGGCCGTATACTCGTGGGCCAGTCCGGACGGCTGCCGCATACAAGGAAGATTCCAAAAGACTTGGTGATCAAGACAAGGACTCCTCCCCCACCGGCGTATTCGGCTAGGACTCATGTTATCCTAGGCCTCTGGTGCATTATATAAACCAAGGCCAGGCTAGTCGATAGACATATACAACAATCATACCATAGGCTAGCTTCTAGGGTTTAGCCTCTTTGATCTCGTGGTAGATCCACTCTTGTACTACCCATATCATCAATATTAATCAAGCAGGAGTAGGGTTTTACCTCCATCGAGAGGGCCCGAACCTGGGTAAAAACATCGTGTCCCTTGTCTCCTGTAACCATCCGCCTAGACGCACAGTTCGGGACCCCCTACCCAAGATCCGTCGGTTTTGACACCGAGAACATCCTTCATGGCAAGTCCGGATAACCTATTCAGCTCCGCCCATTCGGCCAAGCGATCGGTTAATGGAAGTGGGCACTCTGGATTATGGAACTGCGACCAAAAAACCTTTTCCATTTCGTGATCCTTTTGATCTCGGAAGTGTTCGGCCGCGTTCGCAGCACTTGCCGCCAGGTCTAGATAAGCATCCTCCGAACTCCACAGACGGTCCAACTGAGCATATTTAGGATCCACAAATTTCCTCACAGCAGAAAGGGCTTTCCAGCCGCGATATCTCCGGCCTGACGCAGCTCCTCCTTCGTAACTCTCATCGCAGAGCGAGCATCCTTGGACTCGGTAGTGGCCTTCTTCAGGTCCTCTTGCATCGCTCGATCTTCTTTTTCAAGAAGCTTACAGCGGTCGACAACATTCTTCAACTTCACGGCCATCTCAGCCACTTCCTTCTTGCTTCGGCAGTGAGCAGCCAGTTCGGCTTTTAGCTCTTCGACCGCCTTTAAGGCAGCCGCATCACTCTTTATGGCTTACTCCTTGGCTCGGGCGAGCTCCGCCCGAAGGTTCTCCATGGCAGCAGCACCATCTGCATCAAGCATACATGTTTTAAGGTACGGGCATCAAGCTCCATTACCAGGTGTCTGCGGAGAAATTGCATACCTTGCGACTCGTCAAGTCGCTTATTGATAAGCGCAATGTCGGCATCCGCCACGTCAAGTTGCCGCTTTAGTTCGGCAAATTCCTCAGTCCGGCTAGCCACCGGACCCTTCACCACCTACATAGGAAGGGCGACACATTATACCTGGGATTATGACCCTCGCGCGCTATCATTTTTGACAACACACTGAGCCTCAGGGGCTACTATGTACACAGGGCGCATGTTATATGCGGAACTTTCAGATGGTACATCATTTTACGTACCTCAAAGCCTGTCAGTAAACTTCTGACGGCTTCGTGCAATCCGCTCTCATGGATGAGATCCTTTCAATCACCGTACCCATCAACGCATGGTGATCTTCTGAGATAGACGTTCGCCCGAGCAGATCCTTCAGCTCCTCCGACCGTACACTAGGTGGTGCTGGACTCGTCCGATGGCCTTTTTCGAAGGCCGGACACGGAGGGCTTCGAGGGGACATGCGACTGCCTTCCGGCCCCGCCAGACTCGGAGAAACCCTCTGTGACGACACCTCAGGGTCGCCCGCCTCGCAAGATGGTACGGCAGGGGGAGGCGTTTCGCTCTGTATCATCTCCGGACGAAGATCTCCCGAAGATGAGCTCTGCTGAGATGGGCTGAGATCCGAACTACAAGGTAAAATTTCGGTCATCTCCATCAGAAATAGGGCAGGGATATCCTTTATTTTAAAATAAACTCCCCTTTTTACTTACGGCTTGGTAGAGGGCTGATCACCTTGGGGGCATAATGCGGCCGAGGCATCTCTCGGCGCAGGACGCTCTGGCGAAGATTTCTTCCCCCGCTTTGAGACCATGGTCTCCGGGTCTTCAGAGGCGGTCCTCTTCTTCCCTTGGATGGAGGGATTCTCGATCCCTCTTCTCCTGACAGCCTCCTTCGTGGAGGCGGTAGCTTCCTTGTTCCCCCCTTCACCCTCTTCCGAAGGTGCAACCTCCAGCATCCTGGTTAACACGGGATCCGGCGTGGTCTCAGGGAGGGGGGCCAGACACCTGATTAACTTTGCTTTCGCTATCCACTCCTGTTCAAGGAACAAATCTTTCAAAGGGCAAGTTAGTAATAAATACGAGATAGTGTGTTCAGATACAGGGCTACTTACTTGAGTATCCAGGCGATTGCAGGTCAGACCTGCATCCTCGATCAAGTCCGGACACATCGCTTGTGATCCGAAGAGAAGCTTGTACATCTCCACAGGCGTCACGCCCATAAAATGTTGGAGAGCTTGTGGTCCCTCTGGGTTAAATTCCCACAGGAGGAGGGGGCGACGTTTGCAGGGCAGGACGCGACGAATCAGCATGACCTCCGCTACTATGACCAGAGTGATCTCTCTCTCTCTCGGAGGTCTCGAATGCGGCCCTGCAACAAGGGCACGTCCTTAGACGGCCCCCAGTCAAGTCCTTTATTGACCCATGATGCTAGCTGCGGTGGAGGACCCGAGCGAAAGGCAGGAGGCGCCACCCATTTGGTGCCCCTGGGAACTATGATATAAAACCACTCTTGTTGCCATAAGCCGAGCTCCTCTTGAAAAGAGCCCTCGGGCCACGGAGCATAAGCATTCTTGCTTATAACAGCCCCTCCGCACTCTGCCTGCTGCCCCTTGATCATCTTCGGCTCCACCTTGAAGGTCTTGAGCCACAATCCGAAATGAGGGGTAATGCGGAGGAAGGCTTCGCATACGACGATGAACAATGAGATGTGGAGGATGGACTCCGGATCCAAGTCATGAAATTCCAACCCATAGTAAAACATGACCCCCCTCACGAAGGGGTCCGTCAGGAAGCCTAGCCCCTGAAGAAAGTGAGACGCGAACACCACGCTTTCACCAGGCTTGGGAGTGGGAATAACCTGCCCTTGGGCCGGCAGCCTATGCAAAATTTTGCCGGTTAGATACCTGGCATCTCTTAGCTTTAGCACGTCTTCTTCCGTAATGGAGGAAGGCATCCACCGGCCTTGCAGGTCGGAGCCGGACATCATCGATGGTCCGAAGCGCCTGAATCTGGAGCTTTGGGTGTTGGAACTCGAGGCGAGGGGCGGATTCGATTGAGATTGAAAGAAAGGAGTGGAGCCTTGGTCTCTTTATAAAGAGGTTGAATACCAAGAGCCTTCCCCGTGGCCGTTCAGGACTCGCCTTCGATAGAGGAGATGTGCCAACGGGCACGATTGGGTTACCCACGCCCGTATTGATGAGAATCCCAGAATAGGGGGACACGATCTCTGTTTTGACAAGACGTGCCAAGGAAACCGCCTCGCTAAGCGCGCTGAGGTGAAACAGTAAAAATGATTTGAATAAAGACTTGGTCGTGATGTCACACCATGGAATACATCAGCAGATTGAACTTGTGTAAATATTATTCTCTCTATGGTGGTATGTGGAACTTATTTTGCAGAGCCGGATACTATCCTTGTGTTCAAAATCTTCTATGAAGTATTCGGAGGAGGAACCCGCCTTGCAATGCCGAAGACAATATGCGCGTTGGACTCATCCTCATTGAAGCCTGGTTCAGGAGCTACTGAGGGAGTCCCGGATTAGGGGGTGTCCGGATAGCCGAACTATCACCTTTGGCCAGACTCCTGGACTATGAAGACACAAGATTGAAGACTTCGTCCCGTGTCCGGATGGGACTTTCCTTGGCGTGGAAGGCAAGCTTGGCGATACGGATATGTAGATCTCCTACCATTGTAACCGACTCTGTGTAACCCTAACCCTCTTTGGTGCCTATATAAACCGGAGGGTTTTAGTCCGTAGGACGAACAACAATCATACCATAGGCTAGCTTCTAGGGTTTAGCCTCTCTGATCTCGTGGTAGATCTACTCTTGTACTACCCATATCATCAATATTAATTAAGCAGGAGTAGGGTTTTACCTCCATCGAGAGGGCCCGAACCTGGGTAAAAACGTCGTGTCCCTTGTCTCCTGTTACCATCCGCCTAGACGCACAGTTCGGGACCTCCTACCCGAGATCCATCGGTTTTGACACCAACACTATGCGATAGCAATAGTTGCAAGAGCAATAGTTGGCGAGACGACCATGTGAGGACACATTGATATAAATCAAGATGATGGAGATCATGGTGTCATACCGGTGACGATGGAGATCATGACGATGCTTTGGAGATGGATATCAAAGGCACAAGATGATGATGGCCATATCATGTCACATATTTTTGATTGCATATGATGTTTAGCTTTTATACATCTTATTTTGTTTTGATTGACGGTAGCACTATAAGATGATCTCTCACTAAATTTCAAGATAAAAGTGTTCTCCCTGAGTATGCACCGTTGCCAAAGTTCGTCGTGCCCAGACACCACGTGATGATCGGGTGTGATAAGATCTACGTCCATCTACAACGGGTGCAAGCCAGTTTTGCACACGCAGAATACTCAGGTTAAACTTGACGAGCCTAGCATATGCAGATATGGCCTTGGAACACTGGAGACCGAAAGGTCGAGCGTGAATCATATAGTAGATATGATCAACATAGTGATGTTCACCAATGAAAACTACTCCATTTCACGTGATGATCGGTTATGGTTTAGTTGATTTGGATCACATGATCACTTAGATGATTAGAGAGATGTCTATCTAAGTAGGAGTTCTTAAGTAATATGATTAATTGAACTTAAATTTATCATGAACTTAGTCCTGGTAGTATTTTGCAAATTATGTTGTAGATCAATAGCTCGCGTTGTTGCTTTCATATGTTTATTTTGATATGTTCCTAGAGAAAGCTATGTTGAAAGATGTTAGTAGCAATGATGCGGATTGGATCCGTGATCTGAGGATTGTCCTCATTGCTGCACAAAAGAATTATGTCCTTGATGCACCGCTAGGTGACGGGCCTATTGCATGAGCAGATGCAGACGTTATGAACGTTTGGCTAGCTCAATATGATGACTACTTGATAGTTAAGTGCATCATGCTTAACGACTTAGAATCGGGACTTCAAAGACGTTTTGAACGTCATGGGCCATATGAGATGTTCCAGGAGTTGAAGTTAATATTCAAGCAAATATCCGAGTTGAGAGATATGAAGTCTCCAATAAGTTCTATAGCTAAAAGATGGAGGAGAATTGCTCAACTAGTGAGCATGTGCTCAGATTGTTTGGGTACTACAATCGCTTGAATCAAGTGGGCGTTAATCTTCCAGATAAGATAGTGATTTACAGAGTTCTCTAGTCACCATCACCAAGTTAGTAGAACTTCGTGATGAACTATAGTATGCAAAGGATGACGAAAATGATTCTCGAGCTCTTCGCGATGTTGAAATCAACGAAGGTAAAAATCAAGAAAAGAGCATCAAGTGTTGATGATTGACAAGACCACTAGTTTCAAGAAAAGGGCAAAGGGAAAGAAAGGGAACTTCAAGTAGAATGACAAGCAAGTTGTCATTCCCGCGAAGAAGCTCAAAGCTGGACCAAAGCCTGAAACTGAGTGCTTACACTGCAAAGGAAATGGTCATTAGAAGCGGAAATGCCCTGAATATTTGGTGGATAAGAAGGATGGCAAAGTGAACAAGGGTATATTTGATATACATGTTATTGATGTGTGCCTTACTAGTGTTTATAGTATCCCCTGAGTATTTGATACTTGTTCGGTTGCTAAGATTAGTAACTCAAAATAGGAGTTACATAATAAACAGAGACTAGTTGAGGGGAAGTGACGATGAGTGTTGGAAATAGTTCCAAGATTGATATAGTAATCATCACACACTCCCTATACTTTCGGGATTAGTGTTAAACCTAAATAAATGTTATTTGGCATTTGCGTTGAGCATGAATATGATTTGATGATGTTTATTGCAATAAGGTTATTCATTTAAAGTCAGAGAATAATTGTTGTTCTGTTTACATGAATAAAACCTTCAATGGTCATATACCCAATGAAAATAGTTTGTTGGATCTCGATCTAGTGATACACATATTCATAATATTCATGCCAAAAGATGTAAAGTTAATAATGATAGTGCAACTTATTTGTGGCACTGCCGTTTGGGTCATATCGGTGTAAAGCGCATGAAGAAACTCCATAAAGATGGATTTTCGGAATCACTTGGTTATGAATCATTTGATGCTTGCAAACCATGCCTTTTGGGCAAGATGACTAAAACTCCGTTCTTCGAAACAATGGAACGAGCTACTGACTTGTTGGAAATAATACATACCGTTGTATGCGGTCCAATGAGTGTTGATGCTCGTGGTGGGTATCATTATTTTCTGACCTCCACAGATGATTTGAGTAGATATGAGTATATCTACTTGATGAAACATAAGTCTGAAATATTTGAAAAGTTCAAAGAATTTCAGAGTGAAGTGGAAAATCATCGTAACAAGAAAATAAAGTTTCTGCGATCTGATCACAGAGATGAATATTTGAGTTACGAGTTTGGTCTTCAATTAAAATAATGTGGAATAGTTTCACAAACTCATGCCACCTGGAACACCATAGCATAATGGTGTGTCCGAACATCGTAACCACACTTTATTAGATATGGTGTGATCTATGATGTCTCTTACCGATTTACCATTATCATTTTGGGGTTATGCATTGAAGACATCTGCATTCACTTTAAATAAGGCACCATCAAAATCCATTGAGACGACGCCTTATGAATTATGGTTTGGCAAGAAACCAAAGTTGTCATTTTCTTAAAGTTTTGAGTTGCAATGCTTATGTGAAAAAGTTTCAACCTGATAAGCTCGAACCCAAATCAGAGAAGTGCGTCTTCATAGAATACCCAAAGGAAACTATTGGGTACACCTTCTATCACAGATCCGAAGGCATATTCGTTGCTAAGATGGATCCTTTCTAGAGAAGGAGTTTCTCTCAAAAGAAGTGAGTGGGAGGAAAGTAGAGCTTGATAAGGTAATTAAACCTTCCCCCAAATTGGAAAGTAGTTCATCACAGAAATTAGTTCCAGTGATTTCTACACCAATTAGTGAGGAAGCTAATGATGATGATCATGAAACTTCAGATCAAGTTACTACAGAACCTCGTAGGTCTTCCAGAGTATGGTCCGCACAAGAGTGGTACGGTAATCTTGTTCTAGAAGTCATGTTACTAGACCATGATAAACCTACGAACTATGAGGAAGCGATGATGAGCCTAGATTCCGCGAAATGGCTGGAGGCCATGAAATCTAAGATAGGATCCAAGTATGAGAACAAAGTGTGGACTTTGGTGGAGTTGCCCGATTATCGGCAAGCCATATTGTATAAATCGATCTTCAAGAGGAAGACAAACGCTGATAAGTAGTGTTACTATCTACAAAGCTAGACTTGTCGAAAAAGGTTGTTGACAAAGTTCAAGGTGTTGACTACGATGAGATTTTCTCACTCATAGCGATGCTTAAGTCTGTCCGAATCATGTTAGCAATTGCCACATTTTATGAAATCTGGAAAATGGATGTCAAAACTGCATTCCTTAATGGATTTATTAAAGAAGAGTTGTATATGATGCAACCAGAAGGTTTTGTCAATCCTAAAGGTGCTAACAAAGTGTGCAAGCTCCAATCATCCATTTATGGACTGGTGCAAGCATCTCGGATTTGGAATATACGCTTTGATGAGTTGATCAAAGCATATGGTTTTATACAGACTTTTGGAGAAGCCTGTATTTATAAGAAAGTGAGTGGGAGCACTACAACATTTCTATAAGTATATGTGAATAACATATTGTTGATCGGAAATAATGTAGAATTTTTCTGGAAAGCATAAAAGGATACTTAAATAAGAGTTTTCCAAAGATAGACCTCGGTGAAGCTACTTACACATTGAGCATCAAAGATCTATAGAGATAGATCAAGACGCTTGATAAGATTTTTCAATGAGTACATACCTTGATAAGATTTTGAAGTAGAACAAAATGGAACAGTCAAAGAAGGAGTTCTTGCCTGTGTTCCAAGGTGTGAAGTTGAGTAAGACTCAAAAGCCGACCATGGCAAAAAATAGAAAGAGAATGAAAAGTCATTCCCTATGCCTCAGTCATAGGTTCTATAAAGTATGCTATGCTGCGTACTAGACCTATTGTATACCTTGCTCCGAGTTTGGCTAGGGAGTGCAATTTTGATCTAAGAGTAGATCACTGGACAACGGTCAAGAATATCCTTAGTGAGGACTAAGGAAATATTTCTCGATAATGGAAGTGATAAAAGAGCTCATCGTAAAAAGTTACAACGATGCAAGCTTTTACACCAAACCAGATGGCTCTAAATCTCAATCTGGATACATATTGAAAGTGGGAACAATTAGCTAGAGTAGCTTCGTGCAGAGCATTATAGACAAAGAATATTTGCAAAATACATACAGCTCTGAATGAGACAGACCCGTTGACTAAACTTCTCTCACGAGCAAAACATGATCATAACTTAGTACTCTTTGGTTGTTAATCACATAACGATGTGAACTAGATTATTGACTCTAGTAACCCTTTGGGTGTTGATCACATGATGATGTGAACTATGGGTATTAATCACATACAGATGTGAATATTGGTGTTAAATCACATGGCGATGTGAACTAGATTATTGACTCTAGTGCAAGTGGCAGACTAAAGGAAATATGCCCTAGAGGCAATGATAAAGTTATTATTTATTTCCTTATTTCATGATAAATGTTTATTATTCATGCTAGAATTTTATTAACCGGAAACTTGATACATGTGTGAATACATAGACAAACAGAGTTTCACTAGTATGCCTCTACTTGACTAGCTTGTTGAATCAAAGATGGTTAAGTTTCCTAGCCATAGACATTAGTTGTCATTTGATTAACGGGATCACATCATTAGAGAATGATGTGATTGACTTGACCCATTCCGTTAGCTTAGCACTTGATCGTTTAGTATGTTGCTATTGCTTTCTTCATGACTTATACATGTTCCTATGACTATGAGATTATGCAACTCCCGTTTACCGGAGGAACACTTTGTGTGCTACCAAACGTCACAACGTAACTGGGTGATTATAAAGGAGCTCTACAGGCATCTCTGAAGGTACATGTTGAGTTGGCGTATTTCGAGATTAGGATTTGTCACTCCGATTGTCGGAGAGGTATCTTTGGGCCCTCTCGGTAATGCACATCACTATAAGCCTTGCAAGCAATATGACTAATGAGTTAGTTGTGGGATGATGCATTACATAACGAGTAAAGAGACTTGCCGGTAACGAGATTGAACTAGGTATTGAGATACCGAGGATCGAATCTCGGGCAAGTAACATACCGATGACAAAGGGAACAACGTATGTTGTTATGTGGTTTGAACGATAAAGATCTTCATAGAATATGTAGGAGCCAATATGAGCATCTAGGTTCCGCTATTGGTTATTGACCGGAAATGTGTCTCGATCATGTCTACATAATTCTCGAACCCGTAGGGTCCGCACGCTTAAGGTTTCGATGACAGTTATATTATGAGTTTATGAGTTTTGATGTACCTAAGGAGTTAGGTGTCCCGGATGAGATTGGGGACATGACGAGGAGTCACGAAATGGTCGAGACGTAAAGATCGATATATTGAACGACTATATTCGGACATCGGAAAGGTTCTGAGTGATTCGGGTATTTTTCGGAGTACCGGAGAGTTACGGGAATTCATATTGGGCCTTAATGGGCCATACGGGAAAGGAGAGAAAGGCCCCAAAGGGTGGCCGCACCCCTCCCCATGGACTAGTCCGAATTGGAATAGGGAGGGGGGCGCCCCCTTCCTTCCTTCTCCTTCTCCCTTCCCTTTCCTTCTCTCCTACTCCTTCTACTTGGAAGGGCTCCTAGTTCTACTAGGAAAGGGGGAATCCTACTCCCGGTGGGAGTAGGACTCCCCTAGGACGCGCCATAGAGAGAGGGCCGGCCCTCCCCCTCCTCTACTCCTTTATATACGGGGAGGGGGGCACCCCTTGGAGACACAACAATTGATCATTGATCTCTTAGCTGTGTCCGGTGCCCCCCTCCACCATAGTCCTCCTCGATAATATTGTAGCGGTGCTTAGGCGAAGCCCTGCGTTGGTAGAACATCATCATCGTCATCACGCCGTCGTGCTGACGGAACTCTCCCTCAACACTCGGCTGGATCAGAGTTCGAGGTACGTCATCAAGCTGAACGTGTGCAAGAACTCGGAGGTGCCGTGCTTTCGGTGCTTGATTGGTCGGGCCGTGAAGACGTAGGACTACAACAACCGTGTTGTGCTAACGCTTCCGCTTTCGGTCTATGAGGGTACGTGGACAACACTCTCCCCTCTCGTTGCTATGCATCACCATGATCTTGCGTGTGCGTAGGAAATTTTTGAAATTACTACGTTCCCCAACAC
>NC_057813.1:243389800-243432017 GCF_018294505.1 Triticum aestivum
ACAGTAGCCCGTGGAGTAGCACGCGGTGGAGGCTGGATGAACAGGAGCCCGTGGAGGCTGGAGGAGGTCGACGGTGGATAAACAGTAGCCCATGGAGGCTGGAGGAGGTCGACGATGGAGATGAACAGTATCCCATGGATTCCCATTTTGCGGTACGCCATACCCCTCCCGATGAACAGGACCCCTGTTTCGACCGTAGCGCTCCAACACAAGTCCGTTTCGTCCATTTTGCGGTACGCCACACCCCTCCCGATCAACAGGACCCCCGTTTCAACCGTAGGAGGTCCGTTTCCTCCGTTTTGCGGTACGCCAGACCCCTCCCGATGAACAGGATCCCGTTTCGAACATGGCCGGTCGAACACAAGGTCGTTTCCTCCGTTCTGCGGTACGCTAGGCCTCGTTTCCATCACCTATTCTGTCCAAGCCGGTTGGCTCCCACGCGTTCCGTTGCCTCCTGATGAACATGACGCATTTCGTTGCCTCCCCATGAACACGACGCATCCGTTTCCTCCATATGAACACGACGACGACGCAGTTTCTCCGTTCCGACCCAGCCATGAACACGAGCCCTGGTCGTACGTATGCGCGAGTAGGCGTTCGAGACCCCGCCCATATTATGTACGTGGCCGTATTTACTTTCTTGCATCCTGGCCATTGTACGTACGCATACATGCTACGTGCGCGGTGCGCGCCTCTACTACAACACGTGTGCGCCTCTACATCGACCAGTATGTACGTACACATTCACGACCAGAATGACAACACTATGTACGCTTCGACCAGGTGGGTCCTGACTGTCAGGCAATTCCTTGTGTGCGAAGATGTAGTTGGTGGGTCCTAGCAGTCAGGGGGGCGAATCGTTTTTTTTGCCCGGACGCACTTCCTTGCATGCGAAGATGTAGCTGATGGGTCCCAGAAGTCAGGAGGCGAATCATTTTTTTTGCCCGTAATATGGACGCACTTGCGTGCGAAGATGTAGCTGGTAGGTCCCAACAGTCAGGGGGAAACATTTTTTTATGAAATACGGTGGCCCGTCCGGTGGGTCCCCGTTGTCAAGTGGAGGAATAATTATTTTGCACGTAATAAGGAGGCACTTCCTTGCGGCTGCCATGGACCCAGCTGTCAGCCTCTCCATGTACAGTACTCTTCCGATGGAAGTCAGTCGTTGACCACGTTGACCACGCCGCGCCGAGAGCACCACGGCGGTGGACGACGGTGAGGCCTAGGAAGGGGACGACGTGGAGCCGAGGAAGACGTGGCAGTGGATGCCCATGCGGAAAGGAGTACGAGGGTCCACTGGTTCGGCTGCGGTGTGAGGCTGCCGTTGCCGGAGAATAACAGGGGGTGTGGGTGAGTAGAGGGATGGCCTGGCCTGCGGTGGGAGTAGTAGGAGGCGGTGAGGCCTCCGCGGCATCACAGCCAGCCATTGGAGGCAGGAGCATGCGGCACGACCGGTGCTGCTTTGGACGCCTGGAGCAAGAAGACCAGAGGTTGAAGAAGCACTACGGCCGTTGGATGGACATCGTACGGTCATTGGAGCTAGAATCGTTCATATTGACTAAAGTTGACAAAGGCCTCCGCCCCAATGAACTTAGTAGGCCCACAAGTCAGCCTCCGACCATGGTGGGTCCCAGCTAGCAGGGGGAGTATTCATTTTTTTGTGCGTAATAAGGAGGCACTTCCGGTGGGTCCCAGCTGACAGCGGGGGGAACATTTTTTTCACGAAATACGGTGGCCTGTCCAGTGGGTCCCAGCAGTCAGGGGGAAACGTTTTTTCGTGAAATACGGTGGTCCGTCCGGTGGGTCCCAACAGTCAGGGGGGAAACATTTTTTTGTGAAATAGTGGTGGCGCACCCAGTGGGTCCCTGCTGTCAGGTGGAGGAATAATTATTTTCCGCGTAATAAGGAGGCACTTCCTTGCGGTTGCCATGGACCCAGCTGTCAGCCTCTCCACGTACAATACTCTTCCGATGGAATTCGGTCGTTGACCACATTGACCACGCCGCGCCGAGAGCACCACAGCGGTGGACGACGACGAGGCCTAGGAAGGGACGACGCGGTGCCGGGGAAGATGCGGCAGTGGATGCCCACGCGGAGAGGAGTACGAGGGTTCACTGGTTCGGCTGTGCTGCCGTCACTGCAGAATAACAGGGGGTGTGGGTGAGTGGAGTGGAGGGATGGCCTGGCTAGCGGTGGGAGTAGTATGGGGGCTGTGAGGCCTCCGTGGCAGCATAGCCAGCCACGGGAGGCAGGAGCAGGCGGCACGACCGGCGCTGCTTTGGGTGGCTAGAGCAAGAAGACCAGAGGTTGAAGAAGCACGACGGCCGTTGGATGGACATCGTATGGTCAGTCGAGCTAGAATCGTGCATATTGACTAAGTTGACAAAGCCCTCCGTCCGCGTCAACTTAGTAGGCCCACTATACTGTGTCCCAGCAAGAAGGGAGGGTATTCATTTTTGTGTGTGTAATAAGGAGGCACTTCCTTGCATGCGAATATATAGCTGGTGGGTTTGAGCTGTCAGCGGCGGTAATGTTTTTTTCGCGAAATATAGAGGCCCTTTCGGTGGGTCCCAGATGTCAGGTGGAGGAATCATTATTTTGCGCGTAATGAGGAGGCAATTCCTTGCATGCGGCCGTGGACCCAGCTGTTAGCCTCTCCACGTACAGTCCACTTCAGATGCATGTCGGTCGTTCACCATGTTGACCACGCCACGCCGAGAGCACCAGGGCGGTGGACGACGGCGAGGCCTAGGAATGGAACGACACGGAGCCAGGGAAGAGTCGGAAGTTGTTTCCCACGCGGAGGGGAGTACGACCTTACGAGGGTTTACTGGTTCGTCTGCCGTCGCCGGAGAATAACAACAGGTGTGGGTGAGTAGAGGGATGGCTAGGCTAGCAATAGGAGTACGGGAGCGCGGTGAGGCCTGCGCGGCAGCACAGCCGGCCGCGGGGAGGAGGGAGAAGGCAGTCCCGCCAGTGCTTGTTTGAGCGGCTGGAGCAGGAAGAGCAGAGATTGAAGAAGCACGACGGCCATTGGATGGACATCCAACAGTCACTGCTTGTGCGTCAACCTTTTTTTTAGGAAAGCCTCAAATATGTGAAAAACAACATACATGCCATCTGCCATTATTTCTAATAATTTACAGCCCATTTGCTAATTCTTATGTTTTTTTGGAGCCCATATTCTTTTTGTTAGCATTACAGCCCATATTGTGGCCATGGTTAAAAAATTATACGAAATTTAGCATATGTCGGTGCGGTCTAAACTGTTTTTAATCCCGAAATTTCGAGTCACATTCAGACTGATTTTAAAAATAAATGTATATCAATATAAAATCCAATAAATTGTCCATGCATAAAAATCAATGCAATTTAAAATCTCGAAATGCAAAAAAGATATTTGAAACTAATTGCCGGTTTGATGTGTTTTGAAAATGTACAACCCATTTCTCATTACTGATAGGCCATTTTCTCGGCCAGCCGACTCGTCTTGAAAGATTTGCAGCCCAACAGGCCTGATAAAGCGACTGATACGTCTCCAATGTATCTATAATTTTTGATTGCTCCATGCTACTTTATCTACTGTTTTAGGAAATATTGGGCTTTATTATCCACTTTTATATATTTTTTGGGACTAACCTATTAACCGGAGGCCCAGCCCAGATTTGCTGTTTTATGCCTATTTTAGTGTCTCAAGGAAAAGGAATATCAGACGGAGTAAAACGGAACGAAATCAACTGGCGAAGTTATTTTTGGAAGGAAAGCAACCCAGGGAACTTGGAGTGCACGTCAGGGGAGATACGGGCTGCCCACGAGGGTGGGGGGCGCGTCCCCTGGGCGCGCCCACCTGCCTCGTGGGGCCCCCGTAGCTCCTCCGACGTACCCCCTGCTCCCATATATACTCTTGTACCCTAAAACTTCCAGAACAAAAGATAGATCGGGAGTTCCGCCGCCGCAAGCCTCTGCAGCCACCAAAAACCAATCGGGACCCTGTTCCGGCACCCTGCCGGAGGGGGATCCCATCACCGGAGGCCATCTTCATCATCCCGGCGCTATCCATGATGAGGAGGGAGTAGTTCACCCTCAGGGCTGAGGGTATGTACTAGTAGCTATGTGTTTGATCTCTCTCCCTCTCTCTCTCGTGTTCTCTCTTGTGTTCCCTCTATGGCACGATCTTGATGTATCCCGAGCTTTGCTATTGTAGTTGGATCTTATGATGTTTCTCCCCCTCTACTCTCTTGTGATGAATTGAATTTCCCCTTTGAAGTTATCTTATCGGATTGAGTCTTTATGAGAACACTTGATGTATGTCTTGCCGTGATTATCTGTGGTGACAGTGGGATATCATGTGCCACTTGATGTATGTTTTGGTGATCAACTTGCGGGTTTCGTGACATTGGGAACCTATGCATAGGGGTTGGCACACGTTCTTGACTCTCCGGTAGAAACTTTGGGGCACTCTTTAAAGTACTTTTATGTTGGTTGGATGAATCTGATATTGTGTGATGCATATCGTATAATCCTGCCCACGGATACTTGAAGTGACAATGGAGCATCTAGGTGACATTAGGGTTTTGGTTGATTTGTGTCTTAAGGTGTTATTCTAGTACGAACTCTTTTATAGATCGATCCGAACGAATAACTTTGAGGTGGTTTCGTACCCTACCATAATCTCTACGTTTGTTCTCCGCTATTAGTGGCTTTGGAGTGACTCTTTGTTGCATGTTGAGGGCTTGTTATATGATCTGTCTATGTTATTATTGTTGAGAGAACTTGCACTAGTGAAAGTATGAACCCTAGGCCTTGTTTCCTATCATTGCAATACCGTTTACGCTCACTTTTACCGCTCGTTACCTTGCTGTTTTTATTATTTCAGATTACAAAAACCTATATCTACTATCTATTTTGCACTTGTATCACCATCTCTTCGCCGAACTAGTGCACCTATACAATTTACCATTGTATTGGGTGTGTTGGGGACACAAGAGACTCTTTGTTATTTGGTTGCAGGGTTGTTTGAGAGAGACCATCTTCATCCTACGCCTCCTACGGATTGATAAACCTTAGGTCATCCACTTGAGGGAAATTTGCTACTGTCCTACAAACCTGTGCACTTGCAGTCCTAACAACGTCTACAAGAAGAAGGTTGTGTAGTAGACATCAAGCTCTTTTCTGGCGCCGTTGCCGGGGAGGCTAGGTAAAGGGCACTCACTCACACCCTGTCAACTAAGCTCTTTTCTGGCACCGTTGCCGGGGAGGTGAGTGCTTGAAGGTATATCTTTAGATCTTGCAATTGAATCTTTTTGTTTCTTGTTTTAGCACTATTTTATTTTATAAAAGAAAACTACAAAAAAATGGAGTTGAGTTTGTCTCATATGCTTCACCTTTTTAATATCTTTCGTGAGTATGATGGAAAGGAAAATTGTGCTCAAGTGCTAGAAGAAGAATTACATAGAATACTTGGCATGAAATATGTGAATGATGAGCATGATTGCAATGTTGTTAGTATGAATTCGTTGAATATCCATGATGCTAATGATATGCAAAGCCACAAGCTTGGGGAAGCTATGTTTGATGGAGATGATATTTTTTGTCCCCCAAGCTTTGATGAGCAAATTTAGTATGATGAAAGCATGCCTCCTATCTATGATGATTATTGTGATGACACGTATGCTTTAAAGAATAATGATAACCATGAAACGTGTCATCTTGATCTTAATTTTCAGTCACATGATAGTTATTTTGTTGAGTTTGCTCCCACTACTATTCATGAGAAGAAATTTGCTTATGTGGAGAGTAGTAAATTTTCTATGCTGGTAGATCATGAAAAGAATGCTTTAGGTGCTGTTTATATTGTTGAATTCATTCATGTTGCTACTGAAAATTATTATGAGAGAGGAACATATGCTTGCAGGAATTGCAATAATGTCAAGTTTCCTCTCTATGTGCTTAAAGTTTTGAAGCTATGCTTGTTGTGCCATCCTATGCTAGTTGATTATTGTTCCCATAAGTTGTTTGCTCACAAAATCCCTATGCATAGGAAGTGGGTTAGACTTAAATATGCTAGTCATATGCTTCATGATGCTCCCATTATGTTTCAATTCTTATCTTTTATGTGAGCATCATTGCCATCATCATGCCTAGCTAAAAAGGCATTAAAGAAAAGCGCTTTTTGGGAGACAACCCAATATTTATCCTTACTGTTTTTGTGTGTCCACATGATTATGCTACTGTAGTAATCATGTTTTATAGATTTTGTTTCAATAAAGTGCCAAGTAGAACCCGTGGGAAGACTTGGGTGAAGTTTATGTGATCTTGCTGTGAAAAACAGAAACTTTAGCGCTCACGAGATTAGCTGCCCTTTTTTACTGGAGAGTGATTTTAGGTTGATTCTTTTTGCATATGATTAATCGACAAATTTCTCAGGTTCATCAATTTATTTAATAATTTTTGGGGTTCCATAAGTATACGTTTTATACAGATTACTACAGACTGTTCTGTTTTTGACAGATTCTGTTTTCTATGTGTTGTTTGCTTATTTTGATGCATCTATGGCTAGTATTAGGTGGTATGAACCATAGAGAAGTTAGAATACAATATATATTACACCAATATGAATTTAGAATTAGTTCATTACAGTACCTAAGTGGTGGTTTTATTTTCTTATACTAACGGAGCTTACGAGTTTTGTTTTGAGTTTTGTGTGGTTGAAGTTTTCAAGTTTTGGGTAAAGATTCGATGGACTATGGAATAAGGAGTGGAAAGAGCCTAATATTGGTGATGCCCAAGGCACCCCAAGGTAATATTCAAGGACAACCAAGCAACTAAGCTTGGGGATGCCCCGGAAGGCATCCCCTCTTTCGTCTTCGTTCATCGGTAACTTTACTTGGAGCTATATTTTTATTCACCACATGATATGTGTTTTGCTTGGAGCGTCATTTTATTTTGTTAGTTTTTGCTTGCTGTTAGTTATAATAATGTTTTTCTTCTTTAGTTTCAATAAAAAAGTCAAGGATAGCCTTTGTCATGCTTATTTTGCTTGTGTACATGTTGCTGTTTGAAAACAGAAAGTTTACCGCTGTTGCAAAAATTCCCTAGAAAAGTCAGAGCATGGTCTAACGTTGAATCTTTTTGCATATTAAGTTCTGATAAATTTATTACAGTGGGAATTTTAGTTCATAATTTTTGAAGTCAGGGAAGTATTGATACTCTTGCATTGTTTACAGACTGTACTGTTTTGACAGATTGCTGTTATGGTTGCATTGTTTGCATATGTTTGCTTGTTTAATGATTCTATTTGAGGATAGGAGTATTAAGTATACAGAGGCATTTAGTATGAAATGTTGAATAATAATTTAAGTGATTTATTACAGTAGAATATGATAAGGTTTTGCATTGGTTTATACTAACCTACCTCACGAGTTCTTGTTGAGTTTGTTGTGAATGAAGCTTTTGATAAAAAGACAAACCATGATATGAGAGGAATTAAGGAGACACAAAAGTTCAAGCTTGGGGATGCCCAAGGCACCCCAAGATAATATTTCAAGAAGTCTCAAGCATCTAAGCTTGGGGATGCCCCGGTAGGCATCCCACCTTTCTTCTTCAACAACTATCGGTTAGTATCGGTTGAGCCTAAGTTTTTGCTTCTTCACACGAGTTGTGCTATCCTTGCAATGTAGTTTTCTTTAGCTTTGCTTGCTGTTTGAATAAGTATCAAGATCTGAAATTCTTTAATGAGAGAGAGACTTACACAAATTGGAATTTGCTAGAATACTCTATGTGCTTCACTTATATCTTTTGAGCTTGATAGTTTTGCTCATAGTGCTTCACTTATATCTTTTGAGTGTGATAATTTTTGCTCTAGTGCTTCCCTTAGATCTTTTAGAGCATGGTGGTGGATTTGTTTTAAAGAAACTATTGATCTCTCATGCTTCACTTAGATTATTTTGAGATTCATTAATAGAATGATAGTTTGCTTAATGTTAATATACTTAGTGTTCAAGATATGTGAAACTTTCTTTTGAGTGAATTGAATACCAAGATAAGTTTGATGCTTGATAATTGTTTTGAGATATGGAGGTGATAATATCAAAGTCATGGTAGTTGGGTGATTGTGAATTTGAGAAATGCTTGTGTTGAAGTTTGCAAGTCCCGTAGCATGCACGTATGGTTAAAGTTGTGGAACAAATTTGAAACATGAAGTGTACCTGGCTTGTGCATCCTTCTGAGTGGCGGTCAGGGACGAGCGATGGTCTTTTCCTACCAATCTATCCCCCAAGGAGCATGCGCGTAGTACTTGGTTTTTGATGACTTCTAAATTTTTGCAATAAGTATATGAGTTCTTTTGACTAATGTTGAGTCCGTGGATTATACGCACTCTCACCTTTCCACCTTTGCTAGCCTCTTCGGTGCCGTGCATTGCCCTTTCTCACCTTGAGAGTTGGCGCAAACTTCGCCGGTGCATCCAAACCCCGTGATACGATACGCTCTATCACACATAAACCTCCTTATATCTTCCTCAAAACAGCCACCATACCTACCTATCATGGCATTTCCATAGCCATTCCGAGATATATTGCCATGCAACTTCCATCATCATCATCATGACATGCATTACTTTTGTCATACTGCCATTGCATGATCATGTAGTTGACATCGTATTTGTGGCAAAGCCACCATTCATTATTTTTCATACATGTCACTCTTGATTCATTGCACCATCCCGGTACACCGCCGGAGGCATTCATATAGAGTCATATCTTGTTCTAAGTTTCGAGTTGTAATCCTCATGTTGTAATCAATAGAAGTGTGATGATCATCATTATTAGAGCATTGCCCTAGTGAGGAAAGGATGATGGAGACTATGATTCCCCCACAAGTCAGGATGAGACTCCGGACGAAAAAAAAATATAAAAAAAAGAAAAAGAGAAAGGCCAAAAACAGGGAGAAGCCCCCCAAAAAAATGACAGAAAAGAGAGAAGGGGCAATGTTACTATACTTTTACCACACTTGTGCTTCAAAGTAGCACCTCGTTCTTCATGGAGTGAGTCTCATATATTGTGCTTCAAAGTAGCACCTTGTTCTTCATGTAGTGAGTCTCATAAGCCTTTTTATACTACTGGGAATTTTTCATTATAGAACTTGGCTTGTATATTCCTATGATGGGCTTCCTCAAATGCCCTAGGTCTTCATGAGCAAGCAAGTTGGATGGACACCCACTAGTTTTATTTTTTTGAGCATTCATAGCTCTAGTGCATCCGTTGCATGGCAATCCCTACTCCTCATGTTGACATCAATTTATGGGCATCTCCATAGCCCGTTGATTATCCTCGTCAATGTGAGACTTTCTCCGTTTTTGTCTTCTCCACACAATCCCCATCATCATATTCTATTCCACCCATAGTGCTATATCCATGGCTCGCGCTCATGTATTGCGTGAAGGTTGAAAAAGTTTGAGATTATTTGAGTATGAGACAATTGCTAGGCTTGTCATCGGGAGTATAGAAGTTGGGAACATCTTTGTGTGATGAAAATGAAGCATAGCCTAACTATATGATTTTGTAGGGATGAACTTTCTTTTGCCATGTTATTTTGAGAAGACATGATTGCTTTGATTAGTATGCTTGAAGTATTATTATTTTTGTGTCAATATGAACTTTTGTCTTGAATCTATCGGATCTGAATATTCATATCACAATTAAGAAGATTTATATTGAAATTATGCCAAAGTATCACTCCACATCAAAAATTCTTTTTTATCATTTACCTACTCGAGGACGACCAGAAATTAAGCTTGGGGATGCTTGATACATCTCCAACGTATCTATAATTTTGATTGCTCCATGCTACTTTATCTACTATTTTAGGCAATATTGGGCTTTATTATCCACTTTTATATTATTTTTGGGACTAACCTATTAACCGGAGGCCCAACCCAGATTTGCTGTTTTATGCCTATTTCAGTGTTTCGAGGAAAAGGAATATCAGACGGAGTCAAAACGGAACGGAATCAACTGGAGAAGTTATTTTTGGAAGGAAAGCAACCCAGGGAACTTGGAGTGCACGTCAGGAGAGATACGGGCTGCCCACGAGGGTGGGGGGCGCCCCCCCTGGGCACGCCCCCTGCCTCGTGGGGCCCCCGTAGCCCCTTCGACGTACCCCCTGCACCCATATATACTCTTGTACCCTAAAACTTCCAGAACAGAAGATAGATCAGGAGTTCTGCCGCCGCAAGCCTCTGTAGCCACCAAAAACCAATCGGGACCCTGTCTGGCACCCTACTGTTGGGGGATCCCTTCACCGGAGGCCATCTTCATCATCCCGACGCTATCCATGACAAGGAGGGAGTAGTTCACCCTCAGGGCTGAGGGTATGTACCAGTAGCTATGTGTTTGATCTCTCTCTCTCTCTCTCGTGTTCTCTCTCGTGGTCCCTCTATGGCACGATCTTGATGTATCCCGAGCTTTGCTATTGTAGTTGGATCTTATGATGTTTCTCCCCCTCTACTCTCTTGTGATGAATTGAGTTTCCCCTTTGAAGTTATCTTATCGGATTGAGTCTTTATGAGAGCACTTGATGTATGTCTTGCCATGATTATCTGTGGTGACATGGGATATCATGTGCCACTTGATGTATGTTTTGATGATCAACTTGCGGGTTTCGTGACATTGGGAACCTATGCATAGGGGTTGGCACACGTTCTTGACTCTCCGGTAGAAACTTTGGGGCACTCTTTGAAGTACTTTTATGTTGGTTGGATGAATCTGAGATTATGTGATGCATATCGTATAATCATGCCCACGGATACTTGAGGTGACAATGGAGTATCTAGGTGACATTAGGGTTTTGGTTGATTTGTGTCTTAAGGTGTTATTCTAGTACAAACTCTTTTATAGATCGATCCGAACGAATAACTTTGAGGTGGGTTCGTACCCTACCATAATCTCTACGTTTGTTCTCCGCTATTAGTGGCTTTGGAGTGACTCTTTGTTGCATGTTGAGGGCTTGTTATATGATCTGTCTATGTTATTATTGTTGAGAGAACTTGCACTAGTGAAAGTATGAACCCTAGGCCTTGTTTCCTATCATTGCAATACCGTTTACGCTCACTTTTACCTCTTGTTACCTTGCTGTTTTTATTATTTCAGATTACAAAAACCTATATCTACTATCTATTTTGCACTTGTATCACCATATCTTCGCCGAACTAGTGCACCTATACAATTTACCATTGTATTGGGTGTGTTGGGGACACAAGAGACTCTTTGTTATTTGGTTGCAGGGTTGTTTGAGAGAGACCATCTTCATCCTACGTCTGCTACGGATTGATAAACCTTAGGTCATCCACTTGAGGGAAATTTGCTACTGTCCTACAAACCTGTGCACTTGCAGGCCCAACAACGTCTATAAGAAGAAGGTTGTGTAGTAGACATCAGCGACTTACTTTACAAATCACAAAAAAACTGTGCTAGCCATTTTCAGAAAGAAAAAAAAACTACTGGGCTGGTCTGTGGTAAACACAAAAGAAAATGCTATCTAGACAGGCCAGAGTGTCCCGCACAGCCCAGTTGACACCCTGCTTCCATCTCAAAAACAAATTAGATAAATGCCACTCCACTTATGGCGATTCATAAAAATACCACTACAATTTCCAAACTTTGAAAAATGCCACTGCAATTTTTGCAAACTTTGAAAAACGCCACTGCAGTTTGCAAACTTTGAAAAATGCCACTCCAGACTTCGAAAAATGCCACTAGAAATGGCATGAAATGGTGTTTTTCAAAGTTTGGAAATTGCAGTGGCATTTCTCGGAAACACCAGATTTGGAGTGGCATTTATCAAATTAACCCAAAACAAAAATAACTGGGCGAGCTGC
Organism: Triticum aestivum; assembly: GCF_018294505.1. NCBI lineage: Eukaryota > Viridiplantae > Streptophyta > Magnoliopsida > Poales > Poaceae > Triticum > Triticum aestivum. The sequence continues at coordinate 243,401,676 of NC_057813.1, forward strand.
TGGGTCCCTGGTGTCAGCCGTTCGTTGTGCAATTCTGTCGTTTATTGACTAGATTGACAATGGCATGGGACCCAGATGTCAGAAATCCACTAGGAGGAGCCATTTTTTATTGGCTTGAAATAAGGAGGCACTTGCTTGCATACTGCCATGACCTTGGCGGGTCCCTGCTGTCATCCTCTCCACGTACAATCATCTCCTGATTGTGTACGCGTCAACTTGGTAGGCCCACAAGTCAGCCTCTAAACCCGTGGAGGACAAATGCAACCCATTTAAAAAATTAATAGCCCATTCCATACGTTCAAACGGAAAGTTCAACATTCAGAGCAAAGTAACATGCCTGATCCACATATAGAGTACTGAACTTCCATGTTGACAACCATCATAGCCAAGTTAACTATCTACTCCCACTAATACTTTAGTAGCGTACAAGTACTAACTTTCTCTTAGCTAACTAGACGATGCCGATCGCCATCTGCGGTACATGTTGAACGCCGGCACGGCATCCTGCGCCTCGCCTCGGACTTGCAAGAGGTGCGATAGGGCGTGTTACTTGCGCGTGTTGGCCCTTTCCATGCCGGCGTGGTCCACCGAAGCTTCGGCTTCCAAGCGGGAAACCCACTTGACGAGCTGGTAGTAAAAATCGGCATCGCGAACGCGTGCGTGCCTGACAGCCTCCGGGGCTATTTGTCGGGCGCCGTCGTCCACGTAGTTGGCCCAGTTGCGGGCGCTCTGCTCGTGACTCAAAGCGTCGGTGCGCTGCTGCTCCATGTCTCGCTGGCGGCGCAAATCGGCGATACGCTGCTCCTCCGCCAGGCGGTCACGCTCCAACAACTCCTGCTCCTCCGCCAGGCGGTCGCGCTCCAACAACTCCTCGATCTCCGCATTGCCATCTAAAGACAGATAGAATGCCTCCTCCCTCCATCTGCCTTCCGGTGAAAACCGAACACTAGTTCCAACGGTGACCGCCTTCGATGTCGCCTACCGCGGATGGGCGGGGGCATGGCGGACGTGGCAAGCGACGTCGGGCCGGTGGGGGCTTATGAGGATATGGCGAGTTAGGTCACGGTGCCACCGGAGAAGGCCGGGAAACAATACTTATAGGCGGAAGGTAGCGCGACGGTCATCGGAATTCAATGCATAAGTAGGCATGGCTTAGCACGCTAGCTTGCCATGGAAAACTAGAGAAACTGAAATTATGACTGTGCCATCCCGTCCCGTCTGGGTTGCACGCCGGCATGGCGGTCAAACGAGTGCACTCGAATCATCTCCCTCCTTGTCAATAATGATTCCACGGATTTAAAAAGCCCACAACAATTAAAGCGCATCTTTTTCGCATCAGTTAGCTGCCTTAATTACGGCCGGCTGCATGCAGCACTCAGAATCACTCGCAGCTAGTACGCGGAGCAGCATGCAATGAGTCACAGCCGAGGGCACGTATTTAGCTACTTAAATCGTTGGAATTAATTAGGCTTAAACTTCTGCATGCCGTTAATTATTGCCATGCCTTGGTCTTGCTGCTTTGCTCACGGGACTAATAAAACCGGACGGAGGGAGTACCTGTCACGACCGGTTTTTCCAATAAAAATATTTATTGAGAAACCAATCTTTTGAGTCCAGTATGAGAGAAATCCTCCTCACTGGTAGACAAATTCTTGATACAATAAGCCAGTAGCATAAAATATATTACAGGGTCGAACTACGGTTGCTCAACCAAAATATTACAAGCACGCCAATAATTATACATAATGGCAGACATGACACAGTGGTGTGGAGGCATACTACTGACTCGAGGATAGGGCGGTGGTGGAGAAACACAGCAGGGAGAGAGATACAAGACTCTAAGTCTGTCATCTCATCGAGCGTCGAGGTGAGGCTCGATGAATTTATTTGGTAGAGGAAGCGGATATAAAATAGTGACCAAATCTAGGGTCGCACGAGACTGACTGGGACTCCTCTAGGTGTCGGACTCGCTATCAAACTCTTCATCCATGAGATCGCCTTCGTCAGCATCTGGCCAAATCAACAAGCCAGTGAGTACTTTGAAAGTACTCACAAGACAGTTCGGACGTAAGATATAACAAATGCATGCATGAATGCGTCATGAATAATTCACCAATGAACATTCAAAAATTAGCATAACAAGGTAAGTAAAAGGGAAACGGCGGTAGTCCGCCTGAAATCCCAACAACATAAATGAATACCGATCGGGTGTCTGAAGCGACGCCTCGAAAGGTGAATAAATAAATATAAGGAAATGATGCCACAGTCGGGCGTCTTAGCGACACCACATAAAGGGCTTTAAAGGAAATGCCACAGTCGGACGTCGGGGCAACATCACAGAAAGGGCTTTAAAAGAAATACCACAGTCGGGCGTCTTAGTGACACCACATAAAGGGCTTTTAAAAGAAATGCCATAGTCGGACGTCGGGGCGACATCACATAAAGGGCTTTAAAAGAAATGCCACAGTCGGACGTTGGGGCGACATCACAGAAAGGGCTTTAAAAGAAAGTAAAATACAACAATGCCACAGTCGGACGTCTGAGCGACATCGCAGAAAGGGCTTTTATACACAAGGAAATAATGCTCATAATAAATGTTCAATTCATGAGAATAAATGGGTTAGTCCATCCAAAGGAATAATCATTTAACCGGACTTAGCACTCATGCGATTCACCGGAGTCTCTGTCATCAAAACTGACATTTGATCAGGATAAGATAATATCGATCTAGGACATGGAATAGATGATTTGGAGGAATATATGACTCTGCAGAGTTTGTACAAAATTTTTCCCACAGCCAACGGATTTCCGTAGTCACGAAGGACTAGTTCCGTTTACGATATTTCGGAAGAAACACAGCTAACCAGTACACACCCATCCTACCTCTCGATGCTAGGAATCACCCTAGACATCGTCCAAGAAAAACTTTTGAGACGGCGAGATCACAATCTCGAATAACATGGGATCAAATTTATAAACGCGCGCTCTAAGGGGTGCCCCCCTCTCGGTCCCAACCGGAAACACCCATGCCCCCTGACCGGATGACTGGCTTTAATCCAAGGCCATGGAACCATCATCACGGCCTCTCCTTTTGGTGTGTACCAGGAAAGCGGTTTGCAACTTACTAAACCATATTCCTCGCGGAAAACATGTGGTAGTACAGGGAAGGAAATGAGAGGAACTGGACCGATACGGTTTGACACTGAAGTCACATAGTCTGGCATAAGACTGGCATGCTACGACACTGCCATCTTACCCATCCTCATGCCAACATATGGCCATTCATACTCACATCCATCCACTTATGGATCATCGAACTCACTTACCTCAATATTGCATAAAATAACGTTCATCGATATGCTCCTCAACATGCCATGAAACTAACTAAATGCAAAACATGCCAAGACACTCATCATATCAAAATTTCAAACATGCTTGCCTGGTTCAGAGTAGTCGGAGCCTAGCTCGGTGAAGTTCGCGGCTCCGTCACCTCCTTCGGTATCTACGGTATAAAGAAAATATATGCGCTATCGTAAATACCAAGGGGTGCACAAAAAGTATTCCAAATTTTTTTCAAATAAACCTGATAAAAAACTAGACAAAATTTTAAAGAGAACAGAAAAAGAATCAATCAAAAATACCTTTCTGTTTAAAAGTTATAAGGGTTTTTGTCCAGGGACTCATCTATAATGAAACAGAAGATTTCTAGGGGCTAGCTTATAAAAACAGAAAACGACTCGAATAAGAATGCGCCGGCCCAGCGGGAAAACGTATTTGGCAGAAGACGTTTTCAGAAAATGCTTCGCTTAGACAGGACAGAGAGGCTGACAGGCGGGTCCCGGCCGTCAGGTTTGAATATACGAACGGGGCGGCAGATTTCGCCGGTGCCCGTGAGCCGCGGTGGTCGCCGGCGGAGATCCACGGCGAGGCAGGAAGATCGGAGGGTACCTCCGTGTTCAGGGCGCCATTCCACGTCGGTTGGTGGTGGTGGTGGTCGCCGGCGAGTACCACGTCGACGGCGAGCCTGGCTCCGGCGGACGGTGGCTCCGGTGGTTGCGGACTTCATCGGAGAGAGCTGTGAAGATCAAATTGAGGAGGGGGTTAGGCTTCTGGTAGCTAGAGGGGGTAACGGACGGGGTTTGGGCGCCGGAGATGGCCTCACCGGAGCGAATCGAGCTAGTGGCCGAGGCGGAGCGAGGCGGCCGGAGTCGAGGAAGAAGGGCCCCTCGAGGCTCTTCTAGTTGCTGGTCGGGGTCCAGTGAGGTTGTGGAGGTGTGCGGGGGCGATAGGGAGCTTAGGGGCGCTATATATAGCCAGCCCGAGGCGGTTGCCGCGAACGGGATAAGTCCGGCGAGTGATTACGGCGGCGCGGTGGTTGGGTAGTGGGATTAGGGGCTTGGGCAACGCCGTTGAGGTCCACCGGTTCCATTTAGGTGCTAATCGGGCTGGGATTTGGTACTAGGGGCGAGTTCGACAGAACGGGACGGCGCGGGCCCGTCGGCGGCTGTGAGCACGTTCCGTGCTTGCCGGGCCACGGCGACGGTGCCACGGGCGTGCGCTGGCATGCATGAGGCCACGCGGAGAGCAGAGGGGCGTTGGGCAGCGCCGAACGGCGTTGAGCCGCCGTTCCGTACCCTGTCGGCCGCCACGGGAGGTCCCGACGCCGCAGAAGACGCCGGCGAGGGCGGGCCAGCGTGCCACCGATGCCAGGAAGAGGCCAAGTGCGCGTGTGGTGGTCCAGACAGTAGGAAGAGGCGGCGAGGAACGTGCCAAGTGCACTGTGAGCATGTGTCTGAACCTCTGACGAAGAAAACGACACTGAAATCTGAATTTTCTGAATTTGCAAAGGAACAGTGCAGCTCAGGTGTTCGACAGAATGTTTTTGGCCTCTGGGGATTTTTCCTTGAGCTGAAACTTGGTGGAGTGGCTACTCATTGCTCCAGTAGGCTGCATGATTTTTGGTGGAATTTTTGGAGGAGTGTAGATATGAATTTCATCAAATTTGGCAAATCTGGTCCAAACTTGCAGATACTGAATTTTGAAAAATTTGAAAAGAGAAGGAGTGGATCAAGATGGTTCTGGGTTGTGGGTACAAATGACTTTCCAGGAGAGTTGGTTTGAGGTCAAAACTCAAATGAAAAAGGGTACTTGCTTTGAAAAACTCTCAGGCTCCAAATAATTTTCAGAAATGATTTGAGGGGAAAAATAATTATAAAAAAATCCAAAACTTGCTTGGATTAGTTGGGATAGAGAACTTAGGTTGATTACAATGAGGAGGGGAGGTTTTGGAGGGGTTTTATCACATGGGCAAAATACAAAGTCATGGGTGGTTTTCAAGATATGAAAATCCCAAATTTTCATAGAGCTTCTTTTTAAAAGAAAAAGATTAAACTCACAAAATAATTTGAGAGGGAACCAACAGAGAAAAAGTTTCAAAAGATCAAACACCATAGCTTGAATAAAAATAAAACCTTGCCAAAGAAAAGGAAGTTTGTAAGAGGAAGGATTTCTGGAAAAATTTTAAATGCCCTCTTTTAAAATCCAACAAAGTTTTTGATGAAAACCAAATTTAAAATTTTGGAGTGTCACAACACCTACCCCCTTAGGAAAAATCTCGTCCCCGAGATTTCAGCTGATCCTTAAATAAGTGTGGATGCTCTGTCCGAAGAAAATCCTCTCTTTCCCAAGTTGCTTCACTGTCGGTGTGATTGCTCCACTGGACTTTGAGAAACTTGATGGTCTTCTGTCGGGTCCTCCTTTCAGACTCCTCTAAAATTCTTACGGGACGTTTCCGATAAGTGAGGTCTGGCTGCACGTCAATGTTTTCATGGGATACTTGTTTCTCTGGGTTGCTTACGCACTTCCTCAATTGCGAGACATGGAACACGTCGTGGACATCGGATAATTCCTCAGGTAAGTCTAGCTGGTAGGCTACAGTGCCTCTTCGTGCCACTATGCAGAATGGTCCAATGAATCTTGGTGCTAGTTTTCCTTTAATCTTAAACCGTTGTAGTCCTCTCATAGGGGATACTCTCAAGTATACGAACTCACCGGGTTCGAAGCTGACCCTACAATGTTTCTAATCATAATAACTCTTCTGTCGACTTTGAGCGGTCTTAAGTCGGTCTCTGATTAGCTTGACCTTTTCCTCGGCTTCTCTGAGCATGTCTGGTCCGAAGATGTGGCTGTCTCCGGTCTCTGACCAATTTAACGGGGTACGACATCTTCGTCCGTATAAAGCCTCAAATGGTGCCATTTGTAGGCTGGCCTGGTAGCTATTGTTGTACGCGAACTCGGCGTATGGCAGGCTTTCTTCCCAACTGGTTCCATATGTGAGGACACATGCTCTCAGCATGTCTTCTAAAACCTGGTTTACGCGTTCTGTTTGTCCATCAGTTTGTGGGTGGTATGCGGTACTGAAGGCTAGTTGGGTTCCCAGAGCCTGTTGTAAATGTTCCCAAAATCTTGAGACGAACTGAGTGCCTCTGTCGGATATTATATTCTTCGGGACTCCATGCAGACAAACTATACGGGAGAGATAAATCCTGGCAAGCTTTTGAGTGTTGTAGGTTGTCTTTACTGGAATGAAATGTGCCACCTTGGTTAATCTATCGGTGATGACCCATATGGCATCATTCCCGTGTCGTGACCGAGGTAGTCCGACAATAAAATCCACCCCTATTTCATCCCATTTCCACTCAGGTATTTTGTTTGGTTGCAGTAGTCTGGTTGGTCTCTGATGCTCAGCTTTTATGCGTTGACATGAGTCGCAACATGCAATGAAGGTGGCTATGTCCCTCTTCATACCGTGCCACCAAAATCTTTCCTGAATATCCTTATACATTTTGGTTCCTCCATGGTGGATTGAATATGGAGTGGTGTGTGCTTCAGCTAAAATTTGCTGTTTAAGGTCTTCTATGTTTGGCACGCAAAGCCTTTCTCCGTACCATAATATTCCTTCATTGTCTATGACGAATTCCGAGGCCTTGCCCATACTCAACTTTCTTTTGATGCCTTCGATGCTGGTGTGACCGGGCTGAGCTCCTTTAATTTTCCCCACAAGGTCGGGTTGTATTTCCAAGTTTGATATGGTGCCTTCTGCTACCATTATCAAGTTGAGCTTGGCAAATTCTTGTTGGAATTCGGGCCTCAAGCTGTGTAGATTGTTTTCGTCGGAGCTGGGGTTCCGACTAAGGGCATCGGCCACTACATTTGCTTTCCCTGGATGGTAATGGATACCAACATCATAATCCTTTACCAACTCCAACCAACGTCGTTGCCGTAAGTTTAGTTCTGGCTGTGTGAAAATATATTTGAGACTTTTGTGATCCGTATATATTTCACATCGATTCCCAAGTAAGAAATGCCTCCATTCCTTGAGTGCATGAATAACTGCTGCCATTTCTAAGTCATGAGTGGGATAATTTTCCTCATGCTTGCGAAGTTGCCTTGAAGCGTAGGCGACAACCTTGCCTTCCTGCATCAACACGCATCCGAGACCCTTTCTGGACGCGTCACAATATACTTCAAAATTCTTGTGTACGTCGGGTACAATTAATACCGGTGCTGTTGTTAACTTCTGTTTTAGTTCTTGGAAACTTTTCTCGCAGGCTTCTGTCCATTCAAACTTGTTATCTTTCTTGAGTAACTGCGTCATAGGCTTGGCTATGGTGGAAAATCCTTCAATAAATCTGCGGTAATATCCTGCCATTCCCAAGAAACTCCGTATGTCCGTTACGCTGGCTGGTGACTTCCAGCCAAGTACGGCCTTGACTTTCTCTGGGTCCACTGCGATACCGTCTTGGGTCCGTACGTGGCCTGGAAAGCCTACTTGTCTTAGCCAAAATTCGCACTTGCTGAACTTGGCATACAATTGGTGTTTTCTGAGCTCTCCTAGCACAATCCTGAGATGTTCTGCGTGCTCTTCTGGTGTCTTGGAGTATACCAGAATATCGTCGATGAATACCACGACAAACTTGTCCATAAACTTCATAAATACTTTGTTCATGAGGTGAACAAAATATGCTGGGGCGTTAGTTAATCCAAATGGCATCACTGTGAACTCGTACAGTCCATATCTGGAGGTGAAGGCTGTTTTGGGGATATCTTCTGTTCGTACCTTCAATTGATGGTATCCTGACCTTAAGTCAATTTTTGAGAACACCTTGGCCTGAGCGAGTTGATCAAACTAATCGTTTATCCTTGGCATCAGGTATTTGTTTTTGACTGTGACCATGTTAAGTGCTCGATAGTCAATACACAATCTCAGCGTTCCATCCTTCTTTTTGGCAAATAAAATTGGTGATCCCCAAGGTGAGGAGCTGGCTCGAATGTATCCTTTGTCTAGCAATTCCTTTATTTGTTTCTTCAACTCAACTAATTCGGATGGTTCCATTCGGTACGGTTTCTTGTATATGGGGGTGGTTCCTGGTGCGAGCTCAATGCTGAATTCTATTTCTCGGTCTGGTGGCATGCCTGGTAGTTTTTCAGGGAATACATCTGGAAATTCACACACTACTGGAACCTTGTTTAGCTCAGAAACGTCCACCTTATTTAATCTCGGTTGCCGGGGTATTTTTCCTTCCATGGCTGATACTCTTATTGTCTTCCCTTGGTGGTGTGTGAGAATTACGGTCCTGTTGAAACAGTCGATAAAACCCTTGTTGGTGGTTAGCCAATCCATCCCTAGGATGACATCCAGTCCTTTATTTTCCAACACAATAAGATTTGCGTGAAACTCCAATCCTTCGAACTCAATGACCACATTCTGACAGTAATTCTGAGTAACTTGCTGAATCCCAGGGGACTTGATGGTCATGGATTTCTCCAAGGGAAGCATCGAAAAATTATTTTGCAAAGAATTTTTTTTCGAAATGAAAGAGTGAGAAGCTCCAGAATCAAACAAAACCATTGCAGGTATTGTGTTGACAGGAAACGTACCGAGTACGATATCCGAAGCATTTTGTGCCTCCTCTTTGGTTACGTGGTTCAGATGACCCTTCCTGTGGTTATTGTTGGGATTGAAATTGTTTTGCTTGGGCGCGGAATTGTTGCCGCCGTTGTTTGGCTTTGGGGTTGAGTTCATTGGCTTGGGGCACTGTTTGGCATAGTGCCCTTCTTCTCCACAAGCGTAACAAGTAACGCCGGGGCGATAGGTGAATTCCTTGTCCCTTGCATGAAAATTCTTGATTGGGCGTGAGACATTGGATGAGGATTTGTGTGTCCCACCCTTTTGAAAATCTGTCCTGCTTCGGTGATTGCGATCATGATTAGTCTGGTCCCTTTTTCGCTTGCGGATATCTTCCAGACTGCGTCTCTCATTTTCCAGAGTAATGGCTTTGTCCACCAGTGTTTTAAAATCAGGAAAAGTGTGCACGACCAGTTGGCATTTAAGCGCGGGCGCCAGACCGTCAAGGAATTTCTCCATCTTCTTGATTTCAGTCATACGCTCTTCATTGGCGTAGCGGGACAATAGAGTAAATTGACTGTTGTAATCTAACACTGTCATGTTCCTTTGTTTGAGGTCATCGAACTCTCTCTTCTTGATTTTCATAATACTCTTAGGAATGTGTGCACCACGGAAACCTTCTTTGAAATCATCCCAGGTTATGTCATTTTCGTTGGGATGCATGTGCAGAAAATTCTCCCACCATGATGCGGCTGCTCCTGTGAGATAGTGCGGAGCATACAATACCTTTTCGGGGTCTGAACATTTTGCAATAATTAATTTCCTCTCCATATCTCGAAGCCAGTCCTCGGCTTCAAGAGGTTTGTCAGTGTGAGAAAATGTTTGGGGACGTGTCTTCTGAAGCTCAGATAGCTTGGATTGCTGCTGATACTGTCCATGGTGATTTCCCATGTTGATGACTTGGTTCATCATTTCCCGATGTTGTTGCTGACTCTGCTCATAAAGGCGGCACATTTGTGAAAGTGCCGATTCACTGCCCTGTTGGCTTGACTGTCCCTGAGTGAACTCGTTGCTGGGTTGTGCATCATAATTTTCCTCTGGTGGAGTTGGCATGGAGCGAGTCCAAGGACGAGACATTTTTCACTCTGGGGATATATTTTGTAAAACCCATAAGAAAAGCGGAAAGAGTCGCAAAAACAATTCCAAAAAATGCATAAAGCTGGCAAATAAAACTAAATAACCCAGCTTACTTAAGAAAAACAAATCGACTTGCGCACGGAGAAGGACTGCTCATTACATATCTTACACGCGGGCGGTAATTATAAAATACATCACTCAGGATATGCGTACATAATCCTGACATGTTATTTAGGCTAGTGTACTTCTCTAGATCCTACATGATGCGCAAACAGGCTACTTCTCACAACCTATGTACATATCTTACAAAGCGGTACATTGCATGGCAGCTAAGCGTACTCAGGCAGAGATGTTGACGACCTCCTTTGCCCTGCCGAGGGCGAGGCGTAGCGAGGTTGGGGACTCGACTTCCTCCTCGCTAATGGGCTCCATACGTGTAGTGTTGCGCAGAGTGGACGGAGCGGTTGCCAGGGGCGGAGCTATACATACAGGAGTGGGCGCGAAGGGTGGTGCAGTGCGCGCTGCGGTGGGCGCAATGACTTGGTTGAATTCTTCGGTGGTAGGCAGGCGACGAGTAGGTGCATAAGATGCTGAGGACGAGACCAAAGTCAGTGGCGGTGCGATGGGTAGGAGCTCCCTCCTGTTGGCAGTATAGCCATGAACTGAGTCCATGCGGGTAGCTACGAAGTCGTCCACCAGGTTGTCGAAGGCTGCCTCCAGGGCTCGGAGATACTCAATAAGCATCTCAAAAGCCTCATCTCGTTCTCCTCTGGGGCAGGAGAATGCATAGTGACAGGTGTAAGGCACATGGCATGGAAGATAGCGGTAGAGACGAGTCTTCATCGCGGGAAGGATATCCCTGAGGTGAGCTATCGCCTCACGGGCTGCCATCTGCATAGCATGCCTCTCCGTAGGCATGGCTCTTCCCATGCACCGGAAGCGGCGTAACTCACCACGCCCTCCCCTGAATTGCACCGTGGCCTGGTGCATGGTCAGACTGTCGTTGACCTTGTGCTGGTAGAGTGTGAAGACTGGGCGCACAGACGGCCCCATCGCGACCTGAACGATGAAGGAGAGAAGCTTGACGAACCCATCGGGCACGTTGGCGAAGGTCTGAGACTCGCAGCTGTTGTCGGCCATCTACAAACGTAGGAAAAAATTCTGCATGGTCAGATCATAAATTTATGCTGACTGACAGAAGATGACTACAATCAAGAAAATATGGAAAGGCTCAATCATGCTAATAACCAATTAGCAATCGCACCTAGTGGCTTCCTACAGTCAGCCTGGCTCTGGTACCAAGCTTGTCACGACCGGTTTTTCCAATAAAAATATTTATTGAGAAACCAATCTTTTGAGTCCAGTATGAGAGAAATCCTCCTCACTGGTAGACAAATTCTTGATACAATAAGCCAGTAGCATAAAATATATTACATGGTTGAACTACGGTTGCTCAACCAAAATATTACAAGCACGCCAATAATTATACATAATGGCGGACATGACAGAGTGGTGTGGAGGCATACTACTGACTCGAGGATAGGGCGGTGGTGGAGAAACACAGCGGGGAGAGAGATACAAGACTCTAAGTCTGTCATCTCATCGAGCGTCGAGGTGAGGCTCGATGAATTTATTTGGTAGCGGAAGCGGATATAAAACAGTGCCCAAATCCAGGGTCGCATGAGACTGACTGGGACTCCTCTAGGTGTCGGACTCGCTATCAAACTCTTCATCCATGAGATCGCCTTCGTCAGCATCTGGCCAAATCAACAAGCCAGTGAGTACTTTGAAAGTACTCGCAAGACAGTTCGGACGTAAGATATAACAAATGCATGCATGAATGCGTCATGAATAATTCACCAATGAACATTCAAAAATTAGCATAACAAGGTAAGTAAAAGGGAAACGGCGGTAGTCCGCCTGAAATCCCAACAACATAAATGAATACCGATCGGGTGTCTGAAGCGACGCCTCGAAAGGTGAATAAATAAATATAAGGAAATGATGCCACAGTCGGGCGTCTTAGCGACACCACATAAAGGGCTTTAAAGGAAATGCCACAGTCGGACGTCGGGGCAACATCACAGAAAGGGCTTTAAAAGAAATACCACAGTCGGGCGTCTTAGTGACACCACATAAAGGGCTTTTAAAAGAAATGCCATAGTCGGACGTCGGGGCGACATCACATAAAGGGCTTTAAAAGAAATGCCACAGTCGGACGTTGCGGCGACATCACAGAAAGGGCTTTAAAAGAAAGTAAAATACAACAATGCCACAGTCGGACGTCTGAGCGACATCGCAGAAAGGGCTTTTATTCACAAGGAAATAATGCTCATAATAAATGTTCAATTCATGAGAATAAATGGGTTAGTCCATCCACAGGAATAATCATTTAACCGGACTTAGCACTCATGCGATTCACCAGAGTCTCTGTCATCAAAACTGACATTTGATCAGGATAAGATAATATCGATCTAGGACATGGAATAGATGATTTGGAGGAATATATGACTCTGCAGAGTTTGTACAAAAATTTTCCCACAGCCAACGGATTTCCGTAGTCACGAAGGACTAGTTCCGTTTACGGTATTTCGGAAGACACACAGCTAACCAGTACACACCCATCCTACCTCTCGATGCTAGGAATCACCCTAGACATCGTCCAAGAAAAACTTTTGAGATGGGGAGATCACAATCTCGAATAGCATGGGATCAAATTTATATACGCGTGCTCTAAGGGGTGCCCCCCTCTCGGTCCCAACCGGAAACACCCATGCCCCCTAACCGGATGACTGGCTTTAATCCAGGGCCATGGAACCATCATCACGGCCTCTCCTTTTGGTGTGTACCAGGAAAGCGGTTTGCAACTTACTAAACCATATTCCTTGCGGAAAACATGTGGTAGTACAGGGAAGGAAATGAGAGGAAGTGGACCGATAAGGTTTGACACTGAAGTCACATAGTCTGGCATAAGACTGGCATGCTACGACACTGCCATCTTACCCATCCTCATGCCAACACATGGCCATTCATACTCACATCCATCCACTTATGGATCATCGAACTCACTTACCTCAATATTGCATAAAATAACGTTCATCGATATGCTCCTCAACATGCCATGAAACTAACTAAATGCAAAACATGCCAAGACACTCATCATATCAAAAGTTCAAACATGCTTGCCTGGTTCAGAGTAGTCGGAGCCTAGCTCGGTGAAGTTCGCGGCTCCGTCACCTCCTTCGGTATCTACGGTATAAAGAAAATATATGCGCTATCGTAAATACCAAGGGGTGCACAAACAGTATTCCAAATATTTTTCAAATAAATCTGATAAAAAACTAGACAAAATTTTAAAGAGAACAGAAAAAGAATCAATCAAAAATACCTTTCTGTTTAAAAGTTATAAGGGTTTTTGTCCAGGGACTCATCTGTAATGAAACAGAAGATTTCCAGGGGCTAGCTTATAAAAATAGAAAACGACTCGAATAAGAATACGCCGGCCCAGCGGGAAAACGTATTTGGCAGAAGACGTTTTCAGAAAACGCTTCGCTTAGACAGGACAGAGAGGCTGACAGGCGGGTCCCGGCCGTCAGGTTTGAATATACGAACGGGGCGGCAGATTTCGCCGGTGCCCGTGAGCCGCGGTGGTCGCCGGCGGCGATCCACGGCGAGGCAGGAAGATCGGAGGGTACCTCCATGTTCAGGGCGCCATTCCGCGTCGGTTGGTGGTGGTGGTGGTCGCCGGCGAGTACCACGTCGACGGCGAGCCTGGCTCCGGCGGACGGCGGCTCGGGTGGTTGCGGACTTCGTCGGAGAGAGCTGTGAAGATCAAATTGAGGAGGGGGTTAGGCTTCTGGTAGCTAGAGGGGGTAACGGACGGGGTTTGGGCACCGGAGACGGCCTCACCGGAGCGAATCGAGCTGGTGGCCGAGGCGGAGCGAGGCAGCCGGAGTCGAGGAAGAAGGGCCCCTCGAGGCTCTTCTAGTTGCTGGTCGGGGTCCAGTGAGGTGGTGGAGGTGTGCGGGGGCGAGAGGGAGCATAGGGGCGCTATATATAGCCGGCCCGAGGCGGTTGCCGCGAACGAGATAAGTCCGGCGAGTGATTACGGCGGCGCGGTGGTTGGGCAGTGGGATTAGGGGCTTGGGCAACACCGTTGAGGTCCACCGGTTCCATTTAGGTGCTAATCGGGCTGGGATTTGGTACTAGGGGCGAGCTCGACAGAACAGGACGGCGCGGGCCCGTCGGCGGTAGTGAGCATGTTCCGTGCTTGCCGGGCCACGGCGACGGTGCCACGGGCGTGCACTGGCATGCATGAGGCCACGCGGAGAGCAGAGGGGCGTTGGGCGGCGCCGAACGGCGTTGAGCCGCCGTTCCGTCCCCTGTCGGCCGCCACGGGAGGTCCCGACGCCGCAGAAGACGCCGGCGAGGGCGGGCCAGCGTGCCACCGACGCCAAGAAGAGGCCAAGTGCACGTGTGGTGCTCCAGACAGTAGGAAGAGGCGGCGAGGAACATTCCAAGTGCACTGTGAGCATGTGTCTGAACCTCTGACGAAGAAAACGACACTGAAATCTGAATTTTCTGAATTTGCAAAGGAACAGTGCAGCTCAGGTGTTCGACAGAATGTTTTTGGCCTCTGGGGATTTTTCCTTGAGCTGAAACTTGGTAGAGTGGCTACTCATTGCTCCAGTAGGCTGCATGATTTTTGGTGGAATTTTTGGAGGAGTGTAGATATGAATTTCATCAAATTTGGCAAATCTGGTCCAAACTTGCAAAGACTGAATTTTGAAAAATTTGAAAAGAGAAGGAGTGGATCAAGATGGTTCTGGGTTGTGGGTACAAAGGACTTTCCAAGAGAGTTGGTTTGAGGTCAAAACTCAAATGAAAAAGGGTACTTGCTTTGAAAAACTCTCAGGCTCCAAATAATTTTCAGAAATGATTTGAGGGGAAAAATAATTATAAAAAAATCCAAAACTTGCTTGGATTAGTTGGGACAGAGAACTTAGGTTGATTACAATGAGGAGGGGAGGTTTTGGAGGGGTTTTATCACATGGGCAAAATACAAAGTCATGGGTGGTTTTCAAGATATGAAAATCCCAAATTTTCAAAGAGCTTCTTTTTAAAAGAAAAAGATTAAACTCACAAAATAATTTGAGAGGGAACCAACAGAGAAAAAGTTTCAAAAGATCAAACACCATAGCTTGAATAAAAATAAAACCTTGCCAAAGAAAAGGAAGTTTTTAAGAGGAAGGATTTCTGGAAAAATTTTAAATGCCCTCTTTTAAAATCCAACAAAGTTTTTGATGAAAACCAAATTTAAAATTTTGGAGTGTCACAGTACCTTGGTTGGTGAGAGGTTTGAATTAAGCCCTGCAAACCGGAAAGGAGGTACTCCCTCTGTCTAGGTGAGTAAGTCATCTTAGGCTGTGCACCGTGACCAAGGAGGAGGGGAAAACGAGAAACATTAATGTTTATTTGCTAATTAATAGTATTGCATGCAATGAACTAACCATTGCATGTCGTGTTTGATAGTCTCAAGTCATTAAAAGCATGCACACCCTTTATCTCTTATTGGTTGATATGTCAAGAAACAAGAAACGAGGTAGAAGTTAATGCACCGCGCCTAAGTGTTTTGGGATTATTTGGTTTTCGTAAGATGACTTACACACCTAGATGGAGGGAGTACTAGTACGTGCGTGATCCGCTATTTATTCGTGTAGGATCGAGTAGGTCGTTTCTTGAATTGAGCCCTGCAAACCGGAAAGGAGGTAGTACGTGCGTGATCTGCTATTTATCCGTATAGGATCGAGTAGGTAGGATAGTGTAGCTTGTCAGTCTCTTCAGAGGTAGGCATTTTTATTCAAAAAACTGCCACTTCAGATCTTGTGTCGGAAATAAAACTGCTAGGAGCGCATTAGTAGGCTAGCTAGTGATCGATCAGTAACTTGTAAACACTGAGCGAACATAAATAAGTAACTGTTAATGCGTCTCAATGATTCACATATCATAGACAAATATGTAGCTCCAAAAGCAAAGATCAACCACTTCGGATCTTGCGTCGCAACTAAAACTAACTAGTATGATTCCCATCCATAATATCAACATGTTAATGCATCTCAATGATTCATAGATCATATACAAATATGTAGCTCCAAAAGCAAAGATCTAGAAAAAACATCT
This sequence comes from Triticum aestivum, assembly GCF_018294505.1. Lineage (NCBI taxonomy): Eukaryota > Viridiplantae > Streptophyta > Magnoliopsida > Poales > Poaceae > Triticum > Triticum aestivum. The sequence continues at coordinate 243,417,901 of NC_057813.1, forward strand.
GTTCTTCCTACTAACATGGATGCTTCTCTTGGCCAACATTCAGTATAGACTGAAAGACAATTTTTTTTGTGAAGTCTACAATTCCTCTTGCAAACGTAAGTGGTTTCACCAACAGCTGGAACCATGAAAATGAACCACACATGATGGAGGAACATCCACCGCAATATGATTTGGTCTTCTCTCGATCACACCACGAGACTATTTTCGGAATACAAACTTTAACTTAGGCAAAATGATGCCCATTGTATAATCATACCAAAGCAATGAAGCACCTAGTGTTGGCCAATAAATAGTACAATACTACTTTTCTGCAGTCCATGAAGTGACTATCCAATCTTTATGTGTCTGTTTTCAAATGGCACTGCATGCAGTGACTATACTATTCTCTTGTGCAGTTCAACCAAAATTGCGGACACTTTGTTTGTTTGCCAAATAGCAACGGGCAGACATCTCTATATTCACAAATATCGAGCAGCTAGTGAACATATACCACACCTTGTATTTTCGGTTTAAACATGTCTCTTCCGCTTAGCATCTGTCATGTTCTGCACTGGACAATCTGATACAGTTATGTTTTGCCCTGGACAATTTCATACTGAATTGATTTGCTGGTTCAGAGCAGAAATATAGCGCCTATTCTTCATCAGACCAAGGATATCCATGTTCGCAGTGATGGAAGAGGTGAAATCGATACAACCAAAATTGAGCATCCAATCATTGAATCCTATCCCGCACCTCCAATGTAGGTCCACCCTGCCAATAAATTCACATGCAAACCACTAGTATTACTATCTAATGACAGTACAAAAAGAGTAGAAAGATAGTAGCGAACCATGTACCTTCGTAATGAACAGCTCATAGTGCCACCAATTGGATATAAAGGTTTGGAAGAAAACATGCTCCTAATGTTGAACCAGTTGGACTTTTTGTGCAGTTCCAGTAAAATCGAGCATCCCTGTTTGCATAGATATTGAAAGTGTGATTACTGTAAAAACGACACTAGTTGAAGCATAGACTCACAAATATAAGCATTCCAATTTCTTAATGGAAAAGGTAGCAAGACTTTTTCTAACCACCTGTTTGAAGGAATAAATAAGGCAACAGCTGATGTCAGAAATGCATATATAGTTCTTTTTGAAAGAATGATCGACTCCTGACCTTTCCTCTTCTTTTAAGCATATTTTGTGCAGTTCAACTAAAATAAAATGCCATGACCGCCTTGACAATTCAGTGACACTATACAAAAGGAAATGACTTAACGTTACATCATGATGTCAGGTATGTAGTCGACAGGCATTAGAGACAAACATACATACCTCCACCGATAACATAATGAACATTAATTTTAACAAATGTGTGACTAGCTTTACCAGGATAATTTGAGTGAACTCTGTCGGATTTCGGGTTCCGGCAGACCCTCAAGGTTCAAACTCTGGGGTGCGCACGGAGATCGCACCTCCTACCTACCTACGTCTCGTCACCTCGCAAGGATCTAAACTACACGAAGAACAACACAAGGGACACGAGGTTTATACTAGTTCGGGCCACCATTGTGGTGTAATACCCTACTCTAGTTTGTTGTGTGCTAGATTGCCTCAGGGGCTAGTGATGAACAATACAAAGGAAGAACTGCCTTGTGAGGGCAGGAGGTCTTGTGGCGGTGGTTCTTCTTGAGAAGGATTGAATCGGGATCTCGTGGGTCTGTGTCTTCTGTGGTGGCTAGTCCTATTTATAGAGCGAGGCCTTGGTCCTCTTCCCAAATATTGAGCGGGAAGGGCACCAACAATTGTGCATTTTGAAGGGGAACATCTAGTACACTTATCCTGGCTAAAGTTGGTCCTCGCCTGCCAAAGACTCTGACAGTGACACCGGCTTGGGCTCCACGATGACCTCCATCCTGCCGTTCTGCTGGTCTTGGTCTTGTTGCACCGAAATGGTTGCCTTTGCTTGATACTCTTGCCTACGCTTGCCCCCTTTGTACCAAAGAGGAAATGAGGACTCTGCGCAGGCCGACGCCCGCCTGGCTTTGGTCGTCATGGCTTGCGTCATGAGCACGTCGTGAGGTACCCTGCCTTGATCTCTCCGCCTCCTCGCGAGCCAGCCTGACAAGGCTGTGCCCGAGGAAGCTTCCTGTCGTCTGCCCCGCGAGGCTTGGCCCCTCGCGAGGGTCTTGAGCATGTGTTGATGAAGATGGGCCGTACTGGGCCACTCCTTGAGCCACACCGCAGGCCGCAGGCAGGCAAGTCTGGGTACCCCCGTTCCCGTAATGCCGATAGTAGCCCCCGGGCCCAAGGCGCGCCCGAATTTGGCTTAGCAGAGAAGCGAAGGGGCAAGTACGAAGCGCCGCGGGTCCCAACAACCTGTGGCCTTGGGCACTGCGTGTCGGTTGATTGGACGTGGGCGTCCTTGCTCCCCCACGACACCTCGTGAACTGCACGACTTGACAAGTCCCTGCATGCAAAACGGGTCATGATTACCTGTGATCGTGGAGGCCGGCAGTTGGCCTCCCCCGGCTATATGTATGGAACGGCGCGAGCCCTTCTAGTCCATCCCTTCCTGCTATTCCCCTTCTTCTTCTTGGCCGCTCGCCATCCCCATGGCCCTGCCGAAGAGGTTCTCGGCCACGGAGAAAGGAAAGGCTCACCTGGAAGGGCCCAGCTCTCCTCCAGCCAAGCGTGGCCGGGGCCTCCCTCCACTACAAAAAAATACACATCCGTGACATTTTGGGCCGAACGAATTTTTTTTCTGTCATACATATGACACTTCTATGACGATAATTGTGACAAAACCCGGTATCATCATAGATGTGGTGGGCTCCTACTTCTATGACAAAAAATCATGACAGAAAATGGGCTTTTCGTCCTGGGCGGGCCGGATACGCAGCTGCATGACATTCTTTGGGCCATCCATGATGGAAAAAACTGTGGTAGAAGCGAGGGGGAGGAAAATTTTGGGGAGTTGCCGGTTACGGTGGAGGTCAGGGGCCGAGCGATGCACGTTTCTCTCGTACACGTACACGCGTGTGTGCGAGGCGTTGGCTCTAACTGAACCCGAGTGAGGTGTTGGGCTCTAACTGAACCCGAGCAATTGCATTGCAGGCTACGCGTTACTGAACCCGAGCGATCGATCGATGGCTATTAACTGAACCCGATGGAGCGATTCCTTCGCTACTGCTGCTAACTGAAGCCGATCGATTGGATGAACAGTGAGTGTTGCAGGGGGGGGGGTTGGCTGATTAGTGAGCGGTGGCGTTGCCTTTGGATGAACAGGACCCCATGGTGTGGAGGGCTGGATGAACAGTAGACGGTGGAGGGGTGGCCGTGGAGGGGTGGTTGAACAGGACCCTGTGGTCTGGAGGGCTGGATGAACAGTAGATGGTGGAGGGGTGGTTGAACAGTAGCCGGTGGAGTAGCGCACGGTCGAGGCTGGATGAATAGGAGCTCGTGGAGGCTGGAGGAGGTCGATGGTAGCCCGTGGAGGCTGGAGGAGGTCGACGGTGGAGATGAACAGTATCCCGTGGAGTCCTGTTTTGCGGTACGCCACACCCCTCCCGATCAACAGGACCCCCGTTTCGACCGTAGGAGGTCCATTTCCTCCGTTTTGCGGTACGCCACACCCCTCCCGATCAACAGGACCCCCGTTTCGACCGTAGGAGGTCTGTTTCCTCCATTTTGCGGTACACCATAGCCCTCCCGATCAACAGGACCCCCGTTTCGACCGTAGCACTCCAATACAAGTCCGTTTTGTCCGTTTTGCGGTACGCCACACCCCTCCCGATCAACAGGACCCCCGTTTCGACCGTAGGAGGTCCGTTTCCTCCGTTTTGCGGTACGCCACACCCCTCCCGATCAATAGGACCCCATTCCGAACATAGGAGGTCCATTTCCTCCGTTGTGCGGTACGCCAGGCCTCGTTTCCATCGCCTGTTCCGTCCAAGCTCTCCCGATGAACACGACCACGCATTTCGTTCCGACCCAGCCGGTTGCCTCCCCATGAACACGACGACGATGCTGTTTCTCTGTTCCACCCCAGCCATGTACGTATGCGCGAGTAGGCGTTCGAGACCCTGCCCGTATGTACGTATGTGGCCGTATTTTCTTTCTTGCACCCTCGCTGTTGTACGTACGTGTACATGCTACGTGCGCGCCTCTACTACGACACGTGCTCGCCTCTACTACGACACGTGCGTGCTCTACATCGACCAGTATGTACGTACACTTCCGCGACCAGAATGACAATGCTACGTACGCTTCGACCAGGTGGGTCCCGACTGTTAGGCACTTCCTTGCCTGCGAAGATGTAGCTGGTGGGTCCCAACAGTCAGGGGGGCGAATCGTTTTGGTTTTTTTGCCCGGACGCACTTCCTTGCGTGCGAAGATGTAGCTGGTGGGTCCCAGCAGTCAGGGGGGCGAATCGTTTTTATTTGGGACAATTGCATTTTTACCCTTAGTTGGTTCCTACCCACGGGTTTTGCCCTTACTTTTCGAGCTTGCTCAGTTTTTCCCTTATTTTTTCCATCGAGGTCCCTCGAATGCCCTTTGACCGTTTGACCAAAACTTTGAAAATTCATAACTAATTCATATGAACTCAGAAAAATGCAAATAAGATATCAAAATGTTCAGATAAACATTACCTTTATGGGCATATAATTTTCATTCAGGAAAAAAGAATCATTTAAACTACTTGAGGTAATTAATGTTATTAGCATTATAAAAAATAAATAGGTATAAACAATATTTTTTTCATGAATAAAAATTACATGCAAATGCAGGTGATGTTTTCTGAACATCCTCTTAACTTATTTGCATTTTTCTGAGTTTGTATCAACTTTTTATGGATGTTCTAACGACTTTGACCATTATTTGGAATCTTCATAACAAGTTGATATGAACTCAGGAAAATGCAAATAAGGTATCAGGATGTTCAGAAAACATCACCTACATTTGCATATAATTTTTATTCACGAAAAATATATTGTTTATACCTATTTATTTTTAATAATGTTAATAACATTAATTACCTCAGGTAGTTTAAACGATGCTTTTGTCCTCAATGCAAATGATATGCCCATAAAGGTAATGTTTATGTGAACATTTTGATATCTTATTTGCATTTTTCTGAGTTCGTATGAATTAGTTATGAATTTTCAAAGTTTTGGTCAAACGGTCAAAGGGCATTCGAGGGACCTCGGTGGAAAAAGTAAGGGCAAAACTGAGCAAGCTCAAAAAGTAAGGGCAAAACCCGTGGCTAGGAACCAACTAGGGGTAAAAATGCAATTGTCCCTTTTTATTTTGCCCGGACGCACTTCCTTGCGTGCGAAGGTGTCGCTGGTGGGTCCCAGCGGTCAGGGGGGCGAATCGTTTTGTTTTTTTGCCCGGACGCACTTCCTTGCGTGCGAAGGTGTAGCTGGTGGGTCCCAGCAGTCAGGGGGAAACATTTTTTCGTGAAATATAGTGGCCCGTCTGGTGGGTCCCACCTGTCAGGTGGAGGAATCATTATTTTCCGCGTAATAAGGAGGCACTTCCTTGCTACGGCCATGGACCCAGCTATCAGCCTCTCCACGTACTGTCCACGTCCGATGGAAGTCGTTCCTTGACCACGTTGACCATGCCGCGCCAAGAGCAGCAAGGTGGTGGACGACGGCGAGGCCTAGGAAGGGGACAACGGGGACCCGAGGAAGACGCGGCAGTGGAAGCCTGCGCGGAGAGGACTATGAGGGTTCATTGGTTCAGCTGCGGTGGGAGGCTACTGTCGCCGCAAGGCCTGGCCAGCAGTGGGAATAGTAGGGGGCGGAGAGGCCTCCGCGGCAGTACAGCCGGCCATGGGAGGCAGGAGCATGCGGCACGACCGGCGCTGCTTTGGGCGGCTGGAGCAAGAAGACTAGAGGTTGAAGAAGCACTACGGCCGTTGGATGGACATCATATGATCACTGGAGCTAGAATCGTTCATATTGACTAAAGTTGACAAAGGCCCCCGTCCCAGTCTACTTAGTAGGCCCACAAGTCAGCCTCCCACCATGGTGGGTCCCATCTAGCAAGCGGAGTATTCATTTTTTTGTGCGTAATAAGGAGGCACTTCCGGTGGGTCCGAGCTGACAGCGCGGGGAACATTTTTTTCGTGAAATACGCTGGCCCGTCCGGTGGGTCCGACTAGTCAGGTGGAAAATGTTTTTTTCGCGAAATAAGGTGGCCCGTCCGGTGGGTCCCTGCTGTCAGGTGGAGGAATAATTATTTTGCACGTAATAAGGAGGCAGTTACTTGTGCCCGCCTAGACCCAGCTGTCAGCCTCTCCACGTACAGTACTCTTCCGATGGGAGTCGGTCGTTGACCACGCCGCGCCGAGAGCACCAGGGCGGTGGTCTGGATGACGGCGAGGCCTAGGAAGGGGACAACGCGGAGCCGGGGAAGACGCAACAGTGGTAGCCCACGCGAAAAAGAGTACGAGGGTTCACCGGTTCGGCTGCGGTGTGAGGCTGCCGTCGGTGCAGAATAACAGGGGGTGTGGGTGAGTAGAGGGATACCCTGGGCCATCGGTGGGAATAGTAGGGGCGGTGAGGCCTCCGCGACATCACATCCGTCCACGAGAGGCAGGAGCACGTGGCACGACCGGCGCTGCTTTGGGCGGCTGGAGCAAGAAGACTAGAGGTTGAAGAAGCACTATGGCCGTTGGATGGACATCGTACGGTCACTGGAGCTAGAATCGTTCATATTGACTAAGTTGACAAAGCCCTCCATCCCCATCAACTTAGTTGGCCCACAAGTCATCCTCCCACTATGGTGGGTCCCATCTAGCTAGGTGGGTATTCATTGTTTTGTGCGTAATAATGAGGCACTTCCTTGCGTGCGAAGATATAGCTGGTGGGTCCGACATGTCAACGGGGTGAATGTTTTTTTCATGAAATACAGAGGCCCTTCCGATGGGTCCCAGCTGTCAGGTGGAGGAATCATTATTTTGCGCGTACAATCCACGGCCGATGGATGTCGTTCGTTGACCACGTTGACCAGGCCGCGCCGAGAGCACCATGGAGGTGGACGACGGCGAGGCCTAGGAAGGGAACGACACGGAGCCGGGGAAGACTCGGCAATGGTTGCCGATGCAGTGGGGAGTACAAGGGTTTACTGGTCCGGCCAATAACAGGAGTTGTGGGTGAGTAGAGGAATGGCCTGGCCAGCAATGAAGTAGGGTGGGGCGGTGCGGCCTGTGCGGCAGCACAGCCGGCCACGGGAGGCGGGAGCAGGCAGTCCCACCGGAGCTGGTTTGGGCGGCTGGAGCAAGAAGATCAGATATTGAAGAAGCAGCACGGCCGTTGGATTAACATCCAATAGTCACTGCTCCTAGAATCGTTTGTGGACTAAGTTGACAAAGCCAAAGTACACGTCAACCTAGTAGACCCACAACTCAGCCTCCAAATCTATCCCAAACAGCATACAACCCGAAATTTCTAGCCAGATTCAAATTAATTTTAAATCTAAATATACCTTAATTTAAATTCAATGAAATTTTACCTGCACAAAAACAATGAAATTTAAAATATCAAAATCCAAAAGAAAACAGTATTTGGGAAATAATTGCCTGTTTGCTGTATTTTTTCATTTTACAACCCATTTATTATTACTTACAGCCCATTTCTTATTACTTATAGCCCATTTCTTATTACTTATAGCCCATTTTCTGGGAAAAATGCATCCCTCCTCGTCTTGAAAGATTTCCGGCCCAGCAGGGCGTAGTAAAGCAAGTAGGCCTATGTTGGTTATTCTGCATAAAAGAAAATAGCTGGCTAGCCATTTTTCAGAAAGGAAAAAAACAAACTGGGATGGTCATGTGCTAAACATATGAAATAAAAGCCTGGGCTAGACGGGCCACGGGTCCCGCACAACCCAGTTGATACCCTTCTCCATCCCGAAAAAACAAAATTACTGCACGCGCTGCTGGGTCCCTACTGTCATCCTCACCATGTACATTCATCTCCTTATTCCTCTCGATTGTTGACCATGTTGACAACACCGGAGGGCGGCGTTGCGACGAGCGAACCAAGGCGGAGGACGATGGTGAGGCCTCGGACGGAACGAACAGGAGTCGGGGAATATCACAACTAGGAAGGAGGTGGGAGCAGGCGGTCCCGACGGCGCTGGTTTGGCTTTGGCGGCTCGAGGAAGAAGAGACTGAAGAAACGCAACAGACGTTGAATGTCAATCGAACGATCAAGGTTGGCACAATCATTTTTGAGTAAGCGGACACCAAGTAGCATACTTTTTTATATATAGGAAGAAAACTACGAGGAAAATGCGTTCGTCTGCCGTCCTCCTCACGGGGAACGTTCGCCACATAAGTGACTAGCACCCTTGGTTTTCAACCGAGAGGTCTTGGGTTCGAGTCCGAGGAACTCTCAATTTTGTCCTCCTTCCTTCCTCGCAAAAAAGGGAAAGAAAATCAAAGACTTGGGAAGGCATACAGAACAAGCTAGTGTACCAGTAAAGAGACGTTGCCGAGTTTTAGAAAAAAGAAAGACATGCACCTATAGCCGGTGCGAATCCAAACCTAGACTATGACTATATATGGTGCTATGCTACTCTGCAAGTAATGAAACTGACATATCCAATGTTCGCTTCTCCTCTTCTCTACTTACTCTGCCTAGCATCAGAAGCTCTGGCCACACCAACCATGTCCGCTGGCTGCTCGTCCAGCTGCTCTTCAGCAGGCAACAACCAGATATGCGCCAAGTCGCCACCCATACCATCGCCTGTGGGTTTCATCACACCCCCGCCGGCACGCACACCGCAGCCGATTGCTCATCATGACCCGCTGTCGTTGGTGTGGTGCCACTGCTGCAAATTATGCAGAGTCATCCATCACGTCTCAACCACAATCCGCAACCCTGGCCGAGTCTTCTACAAATGCTCGAATCATGGGGTAATAATATGTTTAAGTGTTGTTCTGCTGCTTTCAGTTGCTGATTTTTTTTAATAGTTTGGTTGATGATCTTCCAATTTGATTCGTGCAGAAAAGGGAAGATTTGTGTGATTCGTATTTCTGGGAAGTTGCTGATGTGGGGGAATGAAACTACGCTAATTATTTGGTTAGCCGAGGAATCCCAATACCAGCAGGTTGGGGTGTTGGACAAGTAACTGAAGGAATGGCAGAAGAGGAAGATGCAGAGCAGAAGGTTAAAGATGCAGTTCCTCTGATCATGGCCAAGCAACAGCTGCTGAACGGCCTTGACAGCAATGAGGAGATGAAAGAGCTTGTGAAGATAATGGGCAAAATTGATGTGCTCTGTAGGATGATTGTCTCTTTATTTGCAGTGTATGTAGCACTCGTGATGTATTCAGTGGCTACGACATGAGCACTTTGCTGAAACTAGTAATGAATGAAACCTGTGTAGCAGGCTGGGCGTAGTGTTGTGAACATCTAATGATTTCTATTAACAGAAATCAGGGGGTATCCCCTTTTGCTCATATAAATAAATAAATAGCAGAGGCCCTGTCGGGTCAGCTTTGTTCTCATTCGAAGACGTCGAGCAAATTGCAGTCCAACAACAAACTATGTCATCAAATTCAAGTTTCACAGCCAAATATGAGTACAACTAAACAACAATGTCATCATGTTTTAGTTGTCATACAATCACCAAACACAAATCTGCATACATAACAAGTGATGTTCTCACAGCAAAATACTAAACAACATGTTCATCAGGTTTCAGTTGTCATAGCAAACACAATTTCACATAGTAGATAAAAAAACGTCTTCTGACAGGCAAATACGGCAAAAGCAATGTAATCATCATCCATGCAGCAGCGTCAACATCTTCGCCATGTGTATTAGTCTGAATTGTAATTCCCCCATGGTGTCATCTTCTTCTTCGTCCTCAACGTCCTCGAACGTTGGCTTCTTCTTGATCAACTCTTGTATGTCCACAACACGACAGACAATCTTTTCGCCGGCGTCATTGACGTGATGGTTCTCAAAGATATTAGGAACATCTGTGTTATCTTGTACATCAGGAGCAGTGTAAGCATCATCTTGTTGTGCAACTTCATTAAACGAATTCCTCTGCTCAAACCTTTGCAATACTCTCTAGTCATCGCTACGTGCAAATGTGGCTTCCAAGAAAAATATCTGTGTTGCTTGATTTGCCAAAATAAAAGGCTCATTGGACTGGTACGCCGCCTTGACATTGATGGATTTGAAATAATCATCAGCTCTGGGTTTTGCGATCCTGGAAAACAGGTTATACCAATGATAGCACAACAGAACCACACACCGATGATCCTCGAAACTGGATATATAATGCAACTGAACAATGTCTGTTATGTTAGCATACATTTCAGTTGTCTCTTTGTCATATGTATCCTTGCTCATGATGGCACTATTTTGTGTCTTCCTGCCTTCATCTCGTGCAAGGGTGTTGTAGTGCACATCTCCAACAACGCAAGATTCATAATGTCTTACCCGAGTATCAAGACCCATTGCTAGTGAGTAAAGGGCATCATCAACTGCCTGCCCATCCTCCCGCATCTTCTTAACCTATGGTTAGAAAATAGACAAGCTGATCATCTTATGTACTCAATATATTAAAAAAACTGACAGTGCACTTCAAAAGCTTACATGGTTCTTGAACCATTTCGCAAATCCTGCCATAACGAGTTTGTCAATGTTTCTTGGATTTTGCAGCAGTAACTCCTCTTTGTAGATGCTGCACAACATAGTGATCGCGTCAAACATCTAAATATATAAGAATGTGCTGCAAGTTTAGTAGATTACGATGTATAAGCTGTAGTACTGCGCTTACTTGATATAAGGTAGTATCTCAGGACAGTTATTCAACACATACCAAACCATTTTGTCCAAATCTTTAGGTTTGTCCTCTTGTCGACTCTTCCGTGTAACTCGAACAGAATAATCGAAAATATTGAGCTCGGGATTGTCTTCACCCACCTCTTTGCTAAGCTAATCAGCTGTTTCAATGTATTTTGAGCAGAATGTCAACGCTTTTGTAGCAATGCAGGCCTCTGCAATGGAACCCTCGGGTCTAGCTCTGTTCCTAACATAGCCCTTGAAATTTCCTAGCCACCTTTCAATCGGGTACATCCAGCCATACTGTAGTGGACCTCTAAGTAGTGCCTCATCAGGTAGACGAACAGCCAAATGCACCATCACATCAAAGAAGGCTGGAAGATATATCTTCTCAAGGTCGCATAGGATAGTTGGTATGTTATCTCTAAGACGCTCCAAAGCATCTATCCTGATATTTCTACTGCAGAGTTCCCTGAAGAATTGTCCCAACTCTGCAATTGCTCTGTATAAGTCAGGGCGGCCCAATCCTCTAAGGATAACAGGTAAAACCCTTTGAAGTAGGACGTGGCAGTCATGAGTTTTCAACCCTTGTACCTTGTTTCCATCTGCACTAACTCTCCTTTCAGGGTTGGAAGCAAATCCATGTGGGAATCTCACACGTGACAGGACCTCGCAGAATTCTTTTCTTTTTACCTTGTCCAAGACGTACACAGCTGGTGCCATATCCCGTGGTTTACCTTCATCTTGCACCTGCAAATCCTTTCTGAGACCCAGGTGTGTCAAATCAATCCTAGATTTTAAGGTATCTTTCGTCTTGCCTTCAATGTTAAGAAGTGTGCCGATAATGCTGTCACATATATTTTTCTCGATGTGCATCACATCAAGATTATGCCGCAGATCCAAATCTTTCCAATACTCCAAGTCCCACAAAGTGGACCTGCGGGTAAACAATAATCTCTCTTCTACCGTGCCATGCTTCCTTTTCCCGCTACCATTACCAGGATGGTTTCCTGGTGTAATATGCCTGACCTTCTCTAATTCCACTTGCAACTCATCGGCGGTGAGCCTCTTTGACGCATCACGGTTTTCATGCTTTGCATTGAACACATGTCTTTGGTATTTTCTAGGATGCGGCTTGTCCTTGGCAAGGAAACGGCGGTGTCCAATGTAACAGATCTTGCTAAGTATTGCGTATGACAGCGGATTCCTGTCACAACGAACACATGCATTGTAACCATGTGTCGTTCGCCCTGACATAGTGCCCAAAGCCGGATAATCATGGATGCACCAAATTACAACAGCATGCAGAAAGAAATCAGCTGGTGGGCTGCTATGTAGGTCTCGAGTGAGAACACCCTTCCATAGCTGTTGAAGTTCCTCCACAAGAGGCTCCATGAACAAATCAAAATCCTTTCCAGGACTTTTTGGACCTGGGATGAGCAAGGCCATCATGTAGTTTGATTCTTTGGTGCAGACATTTGGAGGCATGTTGTAAGGGATAACAAGCACTGGCCACATGCTATATGTGGTGCTCTGGTGGCCAAATGGGTTAAATCCATCTGAAGCTAAGCCAAGTCTAATGTTTCTCGGGTCAGCAGCAAACTCTTTGTGTTTATCATTGAAGCTTTTCCACTCACTACCATGAGATGGATGGCTCATTACATTCTGATCTCTGTACTCCTGGTTCCTAGAATGCCACAGTACATCCTCTCTTGTTTCAGCATCATGAAACAACCTCTGCAATCTTGGTGTAATTGGAAAATGTCTCAGAACATTATGAGGAACCCTCTTCACAGCATCGCCATCTTTCCATCTTGATGATTTGCATTTCGGGCATTCATTTAAGTTGGCATAATCCTTCCGAAACAGAACACAATTATTCTTACAAACATGGATCATATCATATCCAATTCCAACTACATGATGGAAATTCTTCATTTTACTATAGGTGTGTGGCAGCTCAGACGCATCTGGGAAAGATTTGCGGAAAGCAGCCAACATCGCATCGAATGATTTGTTGGTCATCCGCTCAGATGTCTTCACCTGAAGAAAGGGGACCATTGTTGAGAATACTGACAGCTTATTTCCTGGGGTGACAGCAACGTTGCATTGTTCCAACATGCGGGCCCACCGTTTTTCTTCTGCAGGTGAAAGTTCACGGAATGCATGAGCATTTCTAGCATTGTTTCAATGTTATTCAAACTCACTGGCTCCGCCACCACCATCTCCTCCTCCTCTTCCACCTGAGCATCAGGCAGATCAAGATGGTGATCTGCTGCTTCCACGTAGTCAATAACATTGACGTTCACAGCTTCACCATGATGAACCCACCTAGTATATGTGACCGACATCCCATACAAGTGTAGATGATTTTGCACAGTTGAATGGGGTCTTGTAACTGAATTCATACAACTACTACACTGGCAGAGCACATCTGATTTCGGACCACCGTACTCAGCTCTGATAAAATTCATGAAGTTTTCAACCCCCTCGACATATGCAGTAGAGAATCTTCGAGCAAAAGTTATCCAAGTCCTGTCCATCTGTTAGACATACAAATTAGTTCTTCTACTAGATATTACAGGAAAAACATATATGATTTTTTATGAAGTCCAGAAAAAAAATACCTAGGTCGATGTCTAAAGCTATGGCAAGATATTTAGACGAGCAGATATAAGTAACGAAATACATGTAAAGATAATTCAGCAAACAGATTTGAGTGCTAAATTATGGCAGGCTGTTTCAGCAGTCAATGAGGCCGAGCACACAGCCATCGAACTATCGAAGGCCATCGCAGCAACAAAGATTGAGTACAAAACGGTGTAGAGCTATTTCACCTAACAGATTGGCTACTAGACCATGGCAATCTACGTCAAAATAAATATATGGCAGGATATTTTAGCAACTAATCGGCCTTGGCATGCCATCTCAGCAAACTACTTCGGCAAGGAAGCTTGAGTGCAGAACAGGGCAAGGAAGCTTCTTAAGTAGAGCATATTGATAGTAAACTACTTCGGCAAACAGTGAGATTAACATTGTCTATCAGCTAACATTCAGCGCTACACCGACATGAACGGGGCCTCGGTCTAGAATGCGCGTACCGTGGGAGAAGCTGACCGCCGTGCGTCTCCACACGAACGTCGCCAGCGGTGGCGGCACTGACCGCCATGCGCCTCCACAAGAACGTAGCGATAGGTGGCGGCACGGCTAGAGGATGGCAGTCTATGAGAGTGTACCGTGGGAGCGAGAGGATCGCCGTGCGTCCCCTCGATGAACCGCGGCACCGACGTATCGGCACGACGGGGAGGGCGGATTTGGCGGAC